>NW_028134319.1:0-66483 GCF_964662115.1 Mustela nivalis | reverse complement strand
GAAGGAGTCTGGGCAGAAAGCTTGCCTGTCCTGAGCCTTTGGGCCCAAGGAGACAGCAGCTCCTTGGCCACCTGACCGTGGTGGAGCCATGGGCTTGCCACCAGGCGCCTACCCTAAACTCGAGAAACAACTCCCAGAAAGACCTGGCCATCAGATGCCGTCTTCCTCCGGGATGTAGAAGCTTGGAGGAGGCCCGGGTTTTAAGGGGAAGGAGTGGTGACAGTCCCCCAAAGCTCCCTATTCAGTGCACGGGCGGTGTGCAGGGATCCTGTCACCTCTCCTTTCCTGTGGGGAAAGCACAGGCCTAGTCCGCGAGTCGGCCTGAGCGCCAGAGTAAAAGGCCAAGCGATGCCTACACCGGGAGATGGTAGTGTGCATGGAGTGCCATCCTAGGCTAAGCGCGCTACTGCACGGTTGCGACTGTGTCTGCGTAGTTCGGCCTGGCAGGGTGAACCCAGGACGCGAACATGGAGCCAGGGAAAGCAAGGCCCAAGAGGCACCAGCTCTCCCGCAGCTCTTCTTCCCAGACGCGACAGAAGCCTTGCTGAGGAAGCAGTGGCGAAGGGCTGTTTGCTCCAAACCAAAGCCTCTGCGAAAGGACAGCATTCCCCGAGAAATGTTTTGGGGGCTGCTGCTGCGTGCCTGAGCCCATTCTCGCGGTGGGAGAAACCCGCATACAGCGAAAGCCCCTTTGCCTTGGCATCTCCCCTTGGAAAGCACAGCATTCTTTGGGAAATCAAAGTTGGGTTTGGGGATGCTGCTGCTGCTTGCCTAAGCGAGTCTCCGCAGCATGTTGGAAGACACCCGCATGGAGCGAAATCCTCTTTGCCCTAGCATCCTTTCTGCCTGAGAGAGAAGCATGGTTGCTCACGTCTGTCACCACGCTCCCCAGGAGCAAGTGTGGGGAAGGCACAGCACGCCGCCCCCGGGGAAGAGAAGGATCCCTTGGCCTTGGGGTCGGGAAACGCTCGGGAACAGGATAGCCTGCCGCGGCACGAAATGCAGGCCGGTGGCCAGACATGTGTCACCCGCTCCCTGTGCGGAGAGATGGAAGCCTGGCTGCTAAGGAGACATGAGGGGACGACTAGGGCAGGGGCGCGTGCTCCACTCTAAGGAGTCTGGGCAGAAGGCAGGCCTGTCCTGTGCCTCTGTTACCAAGGGGACACCATCTCCTTGGCCACCTGTCCCAAGGGCAGACTTGGGCTTGCCACCAGGTGCCATACCCGGAACTCGCAGAAACAACCCCATGGAGAAACGTGCAGTCAGATGCCGTCTTCCACCAAGATGTGGCAGCATTGTGGGTGGCCGGGGTGTGCCGGGGAAAGAGTGGAGACAGTCCCCACTGTTCCCCATCCCAGTGCTCGGGCCTTGTGCAGGGATCCTGTTGCCTCCTCTCTCCTGTGGTGAAGGCACTGGCCTTGACCCCGAGTCTGCCCGAGCGCCGGAGCAAAAGGCAAAGCCTTACCTACGCCAGGAGATGGTAATAGCCATAGAGTGTCATGCTAGGCCACGCACGCTGCTGCAGGGTTGTGACTGTGTCTGCTTAGATCGGCTTAGCAAGGTGAACCCCGGGCGCGAACTTGGAGCCCGGGAAAACAAGGCCCAAGAGGCACCAGCTCTCCCGCGGCTCTTCTTTCCAGCCGCGACAGAGCGAACGACCAAAGCCTTGCTGAGGAAGCAGAAGCGAAGTGCGGTTTGCGCCAAGCTGAAAACCTCTGCGAAAGCATAGCAGTCGCTGGGAAATCAGAGTCGGTTCTGTGGGCTGCTTTTGTTGCTTGCCTTAGCCTAGTATTCGCAGCACAATGGGAAAAACCCGCATAGAGCGAAAGCTTCTTGGCCGGGGCATCCCCTCTGGGAAAGCACAGCATTCTCTGGGAAATCAGAGTCGGGTCTGTGGGATGCTGCCTGCTGCTTGCCGGAGCTAGTCTCCCCTGCACGGTGGAATAAACCCGCATGGGGCGAAATTCTCTTTGCCTGGGCTTCCGCTCTGCCTGAGAGAGAAGCGCGGTGGTGCCTGTGGAAAGAGCCTTAAGGAAAGGGACACATCTGTCCCTGCAGAGCGAAGGAAGCCGGGCTGCTAAGGAGACACGAGGGGAAGATTAGGGCAGGGGAAAGGGCTCCACTCTGAGGAAGGAGTCTGGGCAGAAAGCTTGCCTGTCCTGAGCCTTTGGGCCCAAGGAGACAGCAGCTCCTTGGCCACCTGACCGTGGTGGAGCCATGGGCTTGCCACCAGGCGCCTACCCTAAACTCGAGAAACAACTCCCAGAAAGACCTGGCCATCAGATGCCGTCTTCCTCCGGGATGTAGAAGCTTGGAGGAGGCCCGGGTTTTAAGGGGAAGGAGTGGTGACAGTCCCCCAAAGCTCCCTATTCAGTGCACGGGCGGTGTGCAGGGATCCTGTCACCTCTCCTTTCCTGTGGGGAAAGCACAGGCCTAGTCCGCGAGTCGGCCTGAGCGCCAGAGTAAAAGGCCAAGCGATGCCTACACCGGGAGATGGTAGTGTGCATGGAGTGCCATCCTAGGCTAAGCGCGCTACTGCACGGTTGCGACTGTGTCTGCGTAGTTCGGCCTGGCAGGGTGAACCCAGGACGCGAACATGGAGCCAGGGAAAGCAAGGCCCAAGAGGCACCAGCTCTCCCGCAGCTCTTCTTCCCAGACGCGACAGAAGCCTTGCTGAGGAAGCAGTGGCGAAGGGCTGTTTGCTCCAAACCAAAGCCTCTGCGAAAGGACAGCATTCCCCGAGAAATGTTTTGGGGGCTGCTGCTGCGTGCCTGAGCCCAGTCTCGCGGTGGGAGAAACCCGCATACAGCGAAAGCCCCTTTGCCTTGGCATCTCCCCTTGGAAAGCACAGCATTCTTTGGGAAATCAAAGTTGGGTTTGGGGATGCTGCTGCTGCTTGCCTAAGCGAGTCTCCGCAGCATGTTGGAAGACACCCGCATGGAGCGAAATCCTCTTTGCCCTAGCATCCTTTCTGCCTGAGAGAGAAGCATGGTTGCTCACGTCTGTCACCACGCTCCCCAGGAGCAAGTGTGGGGAAGGCACAGCACGCCGCCCCCGGGGAAGAGAAGGATCCCTTGGCCTTGGGGTCGGGAAACGCTCGGGAACAGGATAGCCTGCCGCGGCACGAAATGCAGGCCGGTGGCCAGACATGTGTCACCCGCTCCCTGTGCGGAGAGATGGAAGCCTGGCTGCTAAGGAGACATGAGGGGACGACTAGGGCAGGGGCGCGTGCTCCACTCTAAGGAGTCTGGGCAGAAGGCAGGCCTGTCCTGTGCCTCTGTTACCAAGGGGACACCATCTCCTTGGCCACCTGTCCCAAGGGCAGACTTGGGCTTGCCACCAGGTGCCATACCCGGAACTCGCAGAAACAACCCCATGGAGAAACGTGCAGTCAGATGCCGTCTTCCACCAAGATGTGGCAGCATTGTGGGTGGCCGGGGTGTGCCGGGGAAAGAGTGGAGACAGTCCCCACTGTTCCCCATCCCAGTGCTCGGGCCTTGTGCAGGGATCCTGTTGCCTCCTCTCTCCTGTGGTGAAGGCACTGGCCTTGACCCCGAGTCTGCCCGAGCGCCGGAGCAAAAGGCAAAGCCTTACCTACGCCAGGAGATGGTAATAGCCATAGAGTGTCATGCTAGGCCACGCACGCTGCTGCAGGGTTGTGACTGTGTCTGCTTAGATCGGCTTAGCAAGGTGAACCCCGGGCGCGAACTTGGAGCCCGGGAAAACAAGGCCCAAGAGGCACCAGCTCTCCCGCGGCTCTTCTTTCCAGCCGCGACAGAGCGAACGACCAAAGCCTTGCTGAGGAAGCAGAAGCGAAGTGCGGTTTGCGCCAAGCTGAAAACCTCTGCGAAAGCATAGCAGTCGCTGGGAAATCAGAGTCGGTTCTGTGGGCTGCTTTTGTTGCTTGCCTTAGCCTAGTATTCGCAGCACAATGGGAAAAACCCGCATAGAGCGAAAGCTTCTTGGCCGGGGCATCCCCTCTGGGAAAGCACAGCATTCTCTGGGAAATCAGAGTCGGGTCTGTGGGATGCTGCCTGCTGCTTGCCGGAGCTAGTCTCCCCTGCACGGTGGAATAAACCCGCATGGGGCGAAATTCTCTTTGCCTGGGCTTCCGCTCTGCCTGAGAGAGAAGCGCGGTGGTGCCTGTGGAAAGAGCCTTAAGGAAAGGGACACATCTGTCCCTGCAGAGCGAAGGAAGCCGGGCTGCTAAGGAGACACGAGGGGAAGATTAGGGCAGGGGAAAGGGCTCCACTCTGAGGAAGGAGTCTGGGCAGAAAGCTTGCCTGTCCTGAGCCTTTGGGCCCAAGGAGACAGCAGCTCCTTGGCCACCTGACCGTGGTGGAGCCATGGGCTTGCCACCAGGCGCCTACCCTAAACTCGAGAAACAACTCCCAGAAAGACCTGGCCATCAGATGCCGTCTTCCTCCGGGATGTAGAAGCTTGGAGGAGGCCCGGGTTTTAAGGGGAAGGAGTGGTGACAGTCCCCCAAAGCTCCCTATTCAGTGCACGGGCGGTGTGCAGGGATCCTGTCACCTCTCCTTTCCTGTGGGGAAAGCACAGGCCTAGTCCGCGAGTCGGCCTGAGCGCCAGAGTAAAAGGCCAAGCGATGCCTACACCGGGAGATGGTAGTGTGCATGGAGTGCCATCCTAGGCTAAGCGCGCTACTGCACGGTTGCGACTGTGTCTGCGTAGTTCGGCCTGGCAGGGTGAACCCAGGACGCGAACATGGAGCCAGGGAAAGCAAGGCCCAAGAGGCACCAGCTCTCCCGCAGCTCTTCTTCCCAGACGCGACAGAAGCCTTGCTGAGGAAGCAGTGGCGAAGGGCTGTTTGCTCCAAACCAAAGCCTCTGCGAAAGGACAGCATTCCCCGAGAAATGTTTTGGGGGCTGCTGCTGCGTGCCTGAGCCCAGTCTCGCGGTGGGAGAAACCCGCATACAGCGAAAGCCCCTTTGCCTTGGCATCTCCCCTTGGAAAGCACAGCATTCTTTGGGAAATCAAAGTTGGGTTTGGGGATGCTGCTGCTGCTTGCCTAAGCGAGTCTCCGCAGCATGTTGGAAGACACCCGCATGGAGCGAAATCCTCTTTGCCCTAGCATCCTTTCTGCCTGAGAGAGAAGCATGGTTGCTCACGTCTGTCACCACGCTCCCCAGGAGCAAGTGTGGGGAAGGCACAGCACGCCGCCCCCGGGGAAGAGAAGGATCCCTTGGCCTTGGGGTCGGGAAACGCTCGGGAACAGGATAGCCTGCCGCGGCACGAAATGCAGGCCGGTGGCCAGACATGTGTCACCCGCTCCCTGTGCGGAGAGATGGAAGCCTGGCTGCTAAGGAGACATGAGGGGACGACTAGGGCAGGGGCGCGTGCTCCACTCTAAGGAGTCTGGGCAGAAGGCAGGCCTGTCCTGTGCCTCTGTTACCAAGGGGACACCATCTCCTTGGCCACCTGTCCCAAGGGCAGACTTGGGCTTGCCACCAGGTGCCATACCCGGAACTCGCAGAAACAACCCCATGGAGAAACGTGCAGTCAGATGCCGTCTTCCACCAAGATGTGGCAGCATTGTGGGTGGCCGGGGTGTGCCGGGGAAAGAGTGGAGACAGTCCCCACTGTTCCCCATCCCAGTGCTCGGGCCTTGTGCAGGGATCCTGTTGCCTCCTCTCTCCTGTGGTGAAGGCACTGGCCTTGACCCCGAGTCTGCCCGAGCGCCGGAGCAAAAGGCAAAGCCTTACCTACGCCAGGAGATGGTAATAGCCATAGAGTGTCATGCTAGGCCACGCACGCTGCTGCAGGGTTGTGACTGTGTCTGCTTAGATCGGCTTAGCAAGGTGAACCCCGGGCGCGAACTTGGAGCCCGGGAAAACAAGGCCCAAGAGGCACCAGCTCTCCCGCGGCTCTTCTTTCCAGCCGCGACAGAGCGAACGACCAAAGCCTTGCTGAGGAAGCAGAAGCGAAGTGCGGTTTGCGCCAAGCTGAAAACCTCTGCGAAAGCATAGCAGTCGCTGGGAAATCAGAGTCGGTTCTGTGGGCTGCTTTTGTTGCTTGCCTTAGCCTAGTATTCGCAGCACAATGGGAAAAACCCGCATAGAGCGAAAGCTTCTTGGCCGGGGCATCCCCTCTGGGAAAGCACAGCATTCTCTGGGAAATCAGAGTCGGGTCTGTGGGATGCTGCCTGCTGCTTGCCGGAGCTAGTCTCCCCTGCACGGTGGAATAAACCCGCATGGGGCGAAATTCTCTTTGCCTGGGCTTCCGCTCTGCCTGAGAGAGAAGCGCGGTGGTGCCTGTGGAAAGAGCCTTAAGGAAAGGGACACATCTGTCCCTGCAGAGCGAAGGAAGCCGGGCTGCTAAGGAGACACGAGGGGAAGATTAGGGCAGGGGAAAGGGCTCCACTCTGAGGAAGGAGTCTGGGCAGAAAGCTTGCCTGTCCTGAGCCTTTGGGCCCAAGGAGACAGCAGCTCCTTGGCCACCTGACCGTGGTGGAGCCATGGGCTTGCCACCAGGCGCCTACCCTAAACTCGAGAAACAACTCCCAGAAAGACCTGGCCATCAGATGCCGTCTTCCTCCGGGATGTAGAAGCTTGGAGGAGGCCCGGGTTTTAAGGGGAAGGAGTGGTGACAGTCCCCCAAAGCTCCCTATTCAGTGCACGGGCGGTGTGCAGGGATCCTGTCACCTCTCCTTTCCTGTGGGGAAAGCACAGGCCTAGTCCGCGAGTCGGCCTGAGCGCCAGAGTAAAAGGCCAAGCGATGCCTACACCGGGAGATGGTAGTGTGCATGGAGTGCCATCCTAGGCTAAGCGCGCTACTGCACGGTTGCGACTGTGTCTGCGTAGTTCGGCCTGGCAGGGTGAACCCAGGACGCGAACATGGAGCCAGGGAAAGCAAGGCCCAAGAGGCACCAGCTCTCCCGCAGCTCTTCTTCCCAGACGCGACAGAAGCCTTGCTGAGGAAGCAGTGGCGAAGGGCTGTTTGCTCCAAACCAAAGCCTCTGCGAAAGGACAGCATTCCCCGAGAAATGTTTTGGGGGCTGCTGCTGCGTGCCTGAGCCCATTCTCGCGGTGGGAGAAACCCGCATACAGCGAAAGCCCCTTTGCCTTGGCATCTCCCCTTGGAAAGCACAGCATTCTTTGGGAAATCAAAGTTGGGTTTGGGGATGCTGCTGCTGCTTGCCTAAGCGAGTCTCCGCAGCATGTTGGAAGACACCCGCATGGAGCGAAATCCTCTTTGCCCTAGCATCCTTTCTGCCTGAGAGAGAAGCATGGTTGCTCACGTCTGTCACCACGCTCCCCAGGAGCAAGTGTGGGGAAGGCACAGCACGCCGCCCCCGGGGAAGAGAAGGATCCCTTGGCCTTGGGGTCCGGAAACGCTCGGGAACAGGATAGCCTGCCGCGGCACGAAATGCAGGCCGGTGGCCAGACATGTGTCACCCGCTCCCTGTGCGGAGAGATGGAAGCCTGGCTGCTAAGGAGACATGAGGGGACGACTAGGGCAGGGGCGCGTGCTCCACTCTAAGGAGTCTGGGCAGAAGGCAGGCCTGTCCTGTGCCTCTGTTACCAAGGGGACACCATCTCCTTGGCCACCTGTCCCAAGGGCAGACTTGGGCTTGCCACCAGGTGCCATACCCGGAACTCGCAGAAACAACCCCATGGAGAAACGTGCAGTCAGATGCCGTCTTCCACCAAGAGGTGGCAGCATTGTGGGTGGCCGGGGTGTGCCGGGGAAAGAGTGGAGACAGTCCCCACTGTTCCCCATCCCAGTGCTCGGGCCTTGTGCAGGGATCCTGTTGCCTCCTCTCTCCTGTGGTGAAGGCACTGGCCTTGACCCCGAGTCTGCCCGAGCGCCGGAGCAAAAGGCAAAGCCTTACCTACGCCAGGAGATGGTAATAGCCATAGAGTGTCATGCTAGGCCACGCACGCTGCTGCAGGGTTGTGACTGTGTCTGCTTAGATCGGCTTAGCAAGGTGAACCCCGGGCGCGAACTTGGAGCCCGGGAAAACAAGGCCCAAGAGGCACCAGCTCTCCCGCGGCTCTTCTTTCCAGCCGCGACAGAGCGAACGACCAAAGCCTTGCTGAGGAAGCAGAAGCGAAGTGCGGTTTGCGCCAAGCTGAAAACCTCTGCGAAAGCATAGCAGTCGCTGGGAAATCAGAGTCGGTTCTGTGGGCTGCTTTTGTTGCTTGCCTTAGCCTAGTATTCGCAGCACAATGGGAAAAACCCGCATAGAGCGAAAGCTTCTTGGCCGGGGCATCCCCTCTGGGAAAGCACAGCATTCTCTGGGAAATCAGAGTCGGGTCTGTGGGATGCTGCCTGCTGCTTGCCGGAGCTAGTCTCCCCTGCACGGTGGAATAAACCCGCATGGGGCGAAATTCTCTTTGCCTGGGCTTCCGCTCTGCCTGAGAGAGAAGCGCGGTGGTGCCTGTGGAAAGAGCCTTAAGGAAAGGGACACATCTGTCCCTGCAGAGCGAAGGAAGCCGGGCTGCTAAGGAGACACGAGGGGAAGATTAGGGCAGGGGAAAGGGCTCCACTCTGAGGAAGGAGTCTGGGCAGAAAGCTTGCCTGTCCTGAGCCTTTGGGCCCAAGGAGACAGCAGCTCCTTGGCCACCTGACCGTGGTGGAGCCATGGGCTTGCCACCAGGCGCCTACCCTAAACTCGAGAAACAACTCCCAGAAAGACCTGGCCATCAGATGCCGTCTTCCTCCGGGATGTAGAAGCTTGGAGGAGGCCCGGGTTTTAAGGGGAAGGAGTGGTGACAGTCCCCCAAAGCTCCCTATTCAGTGCACGGGCGGTGTGCAGGGATCCTGTCACCTCTCCTTTCCTGTGGGGAAAGCACAGGCCTAGTCCGCGAGTCGGCCTGAGCGCCAGAGTAAAAGGCCAAGCGATGCCTACACCGGGAGATGGTAGTGTGCATGGAGTGCCATCCTAGGCTAAGCGCGCTACTGCACGGTTGCGACTGTGTCTGCGTAGTTCGGCCTGGCAGGGTGAACCCAGGACGCGAACATGGAGCCAGGGAAAGCAAGGCCCAAGAGGCACCAGCTCTCCCGCAGCTCTTCTTCCCAGACGCGACAGAAGCCTTGCTGAGGAAGCAGTGGCGAAGGGCTGTTTGCTCCAAACCAAAGCCTCTGCGAAAGGACAGCATTCCCCGAGAAATGTTTTGGGGGCTGCTGCTGCGTGCCTGAGCCCAGTCTCGCGGTGGGAGAAACCCGCATACAGCGAAAGCCCCTTTGCCTTGGCATCTCCCCTTGGAAAGCACAGCATTCTTTGGGAAATCAAAGTTGGGTTTGGGGATGCTGCTGCTGCTTGCCTAAGCGAGTCTCCGCAGCATGTTGGAAGACACCCGCATGGAGCGAAATCCTCTTTGCCCTAGCATCCTTTCTGCCTGAGAGAGAAGCATGGTTGCTCACGTCTGTCACCACGCTCCCCAGGAGCAAGTGTGGGGAAGGCACAGCACGCCGCCCCCGGGGAAGAGAAGGATCCCTTGGCCTTGGGGTCGGGAAACGCTCGGGAACAGGATAGCCTGCCGCGGCACGAAATGCAGGCCGGTGGCCAGACATGTGTCACCCGCTCCCTGTGCGGAGAGATGGAAGCCTGGCTGCTAAGGAGACATGAGGGGACGACTAGGGCAGGGGCGCGTGCTCCACTCTAAGGAGTCTGGGCAGAAGGCAGGCCTGTCCTGTGCCTCTGTTACCAAGGGGACACCATCTCCTTGGCCACCTGTCCCAAGGGCAGACTTGGGCTTGCCACCAGGTGCCATACCCGGAACTCGCAGAAACAACCCCATGGAGAAACGTGCAGTCAGATGCCGTCTTCCACCAAGATGTGGCAGCATTGTGGGTGGCCGGGGTGTGCCGGGGAAAGAGTGGAGACAGTCCCCACTGTTCCCCATCCCAGTGCTCGGGCCTTGTGCAGGGATCCTGTTGCCTCCTCTCTCCTGTGGTGAAGGCACTGGCCTTGACCCCGAGTCTGCCCGAGCGCCGGAGCAAAAGGCAAAGCCTTACCTACGCCAGGAGATGGTAATAGCCATAGAGTGTCATGCTAGGCCACGCACGCTGCTGCAGGGTTGTGACTGTGTCTGCTTAGATCGGCTTAGCAAGGTGAACCCCGGGCGCGAACTTGGAGCCCGGGAAAACAAGGCCCAAGAGGCACCAGCTCTCCCGCGGCTCTTCTTTCCAGCCGCGACAGAGCGAACGACCAAAGCCTTGCTGAGGAAGCAGAAGCGAAGTGCGGTTTGCGCCAAGCTGAAAACCTCTGCGAAAGCATAGCAGTCGCTGGGAAATCAGAGTCGGTTCTGTGGGCTGCTTTTGTTGCTTGCCTTAGCCTAGTATTCGCAGCACAATGGGAAAAACCCGCATAGAGCGAAAGCTTCTTGGCCGGGGCATCCCCTCTGGGAAAGCACAGCATTCTCTGGGAAATCAGAGTCGGGTCTGTGGGATGCTGCCTGCTGCTTGCCGGAGCTAGTCTCCCCTGCACGGTGGAATAAACCCGCATGGGGCGAAATTCTCTTTGCCTGGGCTTCCGCTCTGCCTGAGAGAGAAGCGCGGTGGTGCCTGTGGAAAGAGCCTTAAGGAAAGGGACACATCTGTCCCTGCAGAGCGAAGGAAGCCGGGCTGCTAAGGAGACACGAGGGGAAGATTAGGGCAGGGGAAAGGGCTCCACTCTGAGGAAGGAGTCTGGGCAGAAAGCTTGCCTGTCCTGAGCCTTTGGGCCCAAGGAGACAGCAGCTCCTTGGCCACCTGACCGTGGTGGAGCCATGGGCTTGCCACCAGGCGCCTACCCTAAACTCGAGAAACAACTCCCAGAAAGACCTGGCCATCAGATGCCGTCTTCCTCCGGGATGTAGAAGCTTGGAGGAGGCCCGGGTTTTAAGGGGAAGGAGTGGTGACAGTCCCCCAAAGCTCCCTATTCAGTGCACGGGCGGTGTGCAGGGATCCTGTCACCTCTCCTTTCCTGTGGGGAAAGCACAGGCCTAGTCCGCGAGTCGGCCTGAGCGCCAGAGTAAAAGGCCAAGCGATGCCTACACCGGGAGATGGTAGTGTGCATGGAGTGCCATCCTAGGCTAAGCGCGCTACTGCACGGTTGCGACTGTGTCTGCGTAGTTCGGCCTGGCAGGGTGAACCCAGGACGCGAACATGGAGCCAGGGAAAGCAAGGCCCAAGAGGCACCAGCTCTCCCGCAGCTCTTCTTCCCAGACGCGACAGAAGCCTTGCTGAGGAAGCAGTGGCGAAGGGCTGTTTGCTCCAAACCAAAGCCTCTGCGAAAGGACAGCATTCCCCGAGAAATGTTTTGGGGGCTGCTGCTGCGTGCCTGAGCCCATTCTCGCGGTGGGAGAAACCCGCATACAGCGAAAGCCCCTTTGCCTTGGCATCTCCCCTTGGAAAGCACAGCATTCTTTGGGAAATCAAAGTTGGGTTTGGGGATGCTGCTGCTGCTTGCCTAAGCGAGTCTCCGCAGCATGTTGGAAGACACCCGCATGGAGCGAAATCCTCTTTGCCCTAGCATCCTTTCTGCCTGAGAGAGAAGCATGGTTGCTCACGTCTGTCACCACGCTCCCCAGGAGCAAGTGTGGGGAAGGCACAGCACGCCGCCCCCGGGGAAGAGAAGGATCCCTTGGCCTTGGGGTCGGGAAACGCTCGGGAACAGGATAGCCTGCCGCGGCACGAAATGCAGGCCGGTGGCCAGACATGTGTCACCCGCTCCCTGTGCGGAGAGATGGAAGCCTGGCTGCTAAGGAGACATGAGGGGACGACTAGGGCAGGGGCGCGTGCTCCACTCTAAGGAGTCTGGGCAGAAGGCAGGCCTGTCCTGTGCCTCTGTTACCAAGGGGACACCATCTCCTTGGCCACCTGTCCCAAGGGCAGACTTGGGCTTGCCACCAGGTGCCATACCCGGAACTCGCAGAAACAACCCCATGGAGAAACGTGCAGTCAGATGCCGTCTTCCACCAAGATGTGGCAGCATTGTGGGTGGCCGGGGTGTGCCGGGGAAAGAGTGGAGACAGTCCCCACTGTTCCCCATCCCAGTGCTCGGGCCTTGTGCAGGGATCCTGTTGCCTCCTCTCTCCTGTGGTGAAGGCACTGGCCTTGACCCCGAGTCTGCCCGAGCGCCGGAGCAAAAGGCAAAGCCTTACCTACGCCAGGAGATGGTAATAGCCATAGAGTGTCATGCTAGGCCACGCACGCTGCTGCAGGGTTGTGACTGTGTCTGCTTAGATCGGCTTAGCAAGGTGAACCCCGGGCGCGAACTTGGAGCCCGGGAAAACAAGGCCCAAGAGGCACCAGCTCTCCCGCGGCTCTTCTTTCCAGCCGCGACAGAGCGAACGACCAAAGCCTTGCTGAGGAAGCAGAAGCGAAGTGCGGTTTGCGCCAAGCTGAAAACCTCTGCGAAAGCGTAGCAGTCGCTGGGAAATCAGAGTCGGTTCTGTGGGCTGCTTTTGTTGCTTGCCTTAGCCTAGTATTCGCAGCACAATGGGAAAAACCCGCATAGAGCGAAAGCTTCTTGGCCGGGGCATCCCCTCTGGGAAAGCACAGCATTCTCTGGGAAATCAGAGTCGGGTCTGTGGGATGCTGCCTGCTGCTTGCCGGAGCTAGTCTCCCCTGCACGGTGGAATAAACCCGCATGGGGCGAAATTCTCTTTGCCTGGGCTTCCGCTCTGCCTGAGAGAGAAGCGCGGTGGTGCCTGTGGAAAGAGCCTTAAGGAAAGGGACACATCTGTCCCTGCAGAGCGAAGGAAGCCGGGCTGCTAAGGAGACACGAGGGGAAGATTAGGGCAGGGGAAAGGGCTCCACTCTGAGGAAGGAGTCTGGGCAGAAAGCTTGCCTGTCCTGAGCCTTTGGGCCCAAGGAGACAGCAGCTCCTTGGCCACCTGACCGTGGTGGAGCCATGGGCTTGCCACCAGGCGCCTACCCTAAACTCGAGAAACAACTCCCAGAAAGACCTGGCCATCAGATGCCGTCTTCCTCCGGGATGTAGAAGCTTGGAGGAGGCCCGGGTTTTAAGGGGAAGGAGTGGTGACAGTCCCCCAAAGCTCCCTATTCAGTGCACGGGCGGTGTGCAGGGATCCTGTCACCTCTCCTTTCCTGTGGGGAAAGCACAGGCCTAGTCCGCGAGTCGGCCTGAGCGCCAGAGTAAAAGGCCAAGCGATGCCTACACCGGGAGATGGTAGTGTGCATGGAGTGCCATCCTAGGCTAAGCGCGCTACTGCACGGTTGCGACTGTGTCTGCGTAGTTCGGCCTGGCAGGGTGAACCCAGGACGCGAACATGGAGCCAGGGAAAGCAAGGCCCAAGAGGCACCAGCTCTCCCGCAGCTCTTCTTCCCAGACGCGACAGAAGCCTTGCTGAGGAAGCAGTGGCGAAGGGCTGTTTGCTCCAAACCAAAGCCTCTGCGAAAGGACAGCATTCCCCGAGAAATGTTTTGGGGGCTGCTGCTGCGTGCCTGAGCCCAGTCTCGCGGTGGGAGAAACCCGCATACAGCGAAAGCCCCTTTGCCTTGGCATCTCCCCTTGGAAAGCACAGCATTCTTTGGGAAATCAAAGTTGGGTTTGGGGATGCTGCTGCTGCTTGCCTAAGCGAGTCTCCGCAGCATGTTGGAAGACACCCGCATGGAGCGAAATCCTCTTTGCCCTAGCATCCTTTCTGCCTGAGAGAGAAGCATGGTTGCTCACGTCTGTCACCACGCTCCCCAGGAGCAAGTGTGGGGAAGGCACAGCACGCCGCCCCCGGGGAAGAGAAGGATCCCTTGGCCTTGGGGTCGGGAAACGCTCGGGAACAGGATAGCCTGCCGCGGCACGAAATGCAGGCCGGTGGCCAGACATGTGTCACCCGCTCCCTGTGCGGAGAGATGGAAGCCTGGCTGCTAAGGAGACATGAGGGGACGACTAGGGCAGGGGCGCGTGCTCCACTCTAAGGAGTCTGGGCAGAAGGCAGGCCTGTCCTGTGCCTCTGTTACCAAGGGGACACCATCTCCTTGGCCACCTGTCCCAAGGGCAGACTTGGGCTTGCCACCAGGTGCCATACCCGGAACTCGCAGAAACAACCCCATGGAGAAACGTGCAGTCAGATGCCGTCTTCCACCAAGATGTGGCAGCATTGTGGGTGGCCGGGGTGTGCCGGGGAAAGAGTGGAGACAGTCCCCACTGTTCCCCATCCCAGTGCTCGGGCCTTGTGCAGGGATCCTGTTGCCTCCTCTCTCCTGTGGTGAAGGCACTGGCCTTGACCCCGAGTCTGCCCGAGCGCCGGAGCAAAAGGCAAAGCCTTACCTACGCCAGGAGATGGTAATAGCCATAGAGTGTCATGCTAGGCCACGCACGCTGCTGCAGGGTTGTGACTGTGTCTGCTTAGATCGGCTTAGCAAGGTGAACCCCGGGCGCGAACTTGGAGCCCGGGAAAACAAGGCCCAAGAGGCACCAGCTCTCCCGCGGCTCTTCTTTCCAGCCGCGACAGAGCGAACGACCAAAGCCTTGCTGAGGAAGCAGAAGCGAAGTGCGGTTTGCGCCAAGCTGAAAACCTCTGTGAAAGCGTAGCAGTCGCTGGGAAATCAGAGTCGGTTCTGTGGGCTGCTTTTGTTGCTTGCCTTAGCCTAGTATTCGCAGCACAATGGGAAAAACCCGCATAGAGCGAAAGCTTCTTGGCCGGGGCATCCCCTCTGGGAAAGCACAGCATTCTCTGGGAAATCAGAGTCGGGTCTGTGGGATGCTGCCTGCTGCTTGCCGGAGCTAGTCTCCCCTGCACGGTGGAATAAACCCGCATGGGGCGAAATTCTCTTTGCCTGGGCTTCCGCTCTGCCTGAGAGAGAAGCGCGGTGGTGCCTGTGGAAAGAGCCTTAAGGAAAGGGACACATCTGTCCCTGCAGAGCGAAGGAAGCCGGGCTGCTAAGGAGACACGAGGGGAAGATTAGGGCAGGGGAAAGGGCTCCACTCTGAGGAAGGAGTCTGGGCAGAAAGCTTGCCTGTCCTGAGCCTTTGGGCCCAAGGAGACAGCAGCTCCTTGGCCACCTGACCGTGGTGGAGCCATGGGCTTGCCACCAGGCGCCTACCCTAAACTCGAGAAACAACTCCCAGAAAGACCTGGCCATCAGATGCCGTCTTCCTCCGGGATGTAGAAGCTTGGAGGAGGCCCGGGTTTTAAGGGGAAGGAGTGGTGACAGTCCCCCAAAGCTCCCTATTCAGTGCACGGGCGGTGTGCAGGGATCCTGTCACCTCTCCTTTCCTGTGGGGAAAGCACAGGCCTAGTCCGCGAGTCGGCCTGAGCGCCAGAGTAAAAGGCCAAGCGATGCCTACACCGGGAGATGGTAGTGTGCATGGAGTGCCATCCTAGGCTAAGCGCGCTACTGCACGGTTGCGACTGTGTCTGCGTAGTTCGGCCTGGCAGGGTGAACCCAGGACGCGAACATGGAGCCAGGGAAAGCAAGGCCCAAGAGGCACCAGCTCTCCCGCAGCTCTTCTTCCCAGACGCGACAGAAGCCTTGCTGAGGAAGCAGTGGCGAAGGGCTGTTTGCTCCAAACCAAAGCCTCTGCGAAAGGACAGCATTCCCCGAGAAATGTTTTGGGGGCTGCTGCTGCGTGCCTGAGCCCAGTCTCGCGGTGGGAGAAACCCGCATACAGCGAAAGCCCCTTTGCCTTGGCATCTCCCCTTGGAAAGCACAGCATTCTTTGGGAAATCAAAGTTGGGTTTGGGGATGCTGCTGCTGCTTGCCTAAGCGAGTCTCCGCAGCATGTTGGAAGACACCCGCATGGAGCGAAATCCTCTTTGCCCTAGCATCCTTTCTGCCTGAGAGAGAAGCATGGTTGCTCACGTCTGTCACCACGCTCCCCAGGAGCAAGTGTGGGGAAGGCACAGCACGCCGCCCCCGGGGAAGAGAAGGATCCCTTGGCCTTGGGGTCGGGAAACGCTCGGGAACAGGATAGCCTGCCGCGGCACGAAATGCAGGCCGGTGGCCAGACATGTGTCACCCGCTCCCTGTGCGGAGAGATGGAAGCCTGGCTGCTAAGGAGACATGAGGGGACGACTAGGGCAGGGGCGCGTGCTCCACTCTAAGGAGTCTGGGCAGAAGGCAGGCCTGTCCTGTGCCTCTGTTACCAAGGGGACACCATCTCCTTGGCCACCTGTCCCAAGGGCAGACTTGGGCTTGCCACCAGGTGCCATACCCGGAACTCGCAGAAACAACCCCATGGAGAAACGTGCAGTCAGATGCCGTCTTCCACCAAGATGTGGCAGCATTGTGGGTGGCCGGGGTGTGCCGGGGAAAGAGTGGAGACAGTCCCCACTGTTCCCCATCCCAGTGCTCGGGCCTTGTGCAGGGATCCTGTTGCCTCCTCTCTCCTGTGGTGAAGGCACTGGCCTTGACCCCGAGTCTGCCCGAGCGCCGGAGCAAAAGGCAAAGCCTTACCTACGCCAGGAGATGGTAATAGCCATAGAGTGTCATGCTAGGCCACGCACGCTGCTGCAGGGTTGTGACTGTGTCTGCTTAGATCGGCTTAGCAAGGTGAACCCCGGGCGCGAACTTGGAGCCCGGGAAAACAAGGCCCAAGAGGCACCAGCTCTCCCGCGGCTCTTCTTTCCAGCCGCGACAGAGCGAACGACCAAAGCCTTGCTGAGGAAGCAGAAGCGAAGTGCGGTTTGCGCCAAGCTGAAAACCTCTGCGAAAGCGTAGCAGTCGCTGGGAAATCAGAGTCGGTTCTGTGGGCTGCTTTTGTTGCTTGCCTTAGCCTAGTATTCGCAGCACAATGGGAAAAACCCGCATAGAGCGAAAGCTTCTTGGCCGGGGCATCCCCTCTGGGAAAGCACAGCATTCTCTGGGAAATCAGAGTCGGGTCTGTGGGATGCTGCCTGCTGCTTGCCGGAGCTAGTCTCCCCTGCACGGTGGAATAAACCCGCATGGGGCGAAATTCTCTTTGCCTGGGCTTCCGCTCTGCCTGAGAGAGAAGCGCGGTGGTGCCTGTGGAAAGAGCCTTAAGGAAAGGGACACATCTGTCCCTGCAGAGCGAAGGAAGCCGGGCTGCTAAGGAGACACGAGGGGAAGATTAGGGCAGGGGAAAGGGCTCCACTCTGAGGAAGGAGTCTGGGCAGAAAGCTTGCCTGTCCTGAGCCTTTGGGCCCAAGGAGACAGCAGCTCCTTGGCCACCTGACCGTGGTGGAGCCATGGGCTTGCCACCAGGCGCCTACCCTAAACTCGAGAAACAACTCCCAGAAAGACCTGGCCATCAGATGCCGTCTTCCTCCGGGATGTAGAAGCTTGGAGGAGGCCCGGGTTTTAAGGGGAAGGAGTGGTGACAGTCCCCCAAAGCTCCCTATTCAGTGCACGGGCGGTGTGCAGGGATCCTGTCACCTCTCCTTTCCTGTGGGGAAAGCACAGGCCTAGTCCGCGAGTCGGCCTGAGCGCCAGAGTAAAAGGCCAAGCGATGCCTACACCGGGAGATGGTAGTGTGCATGGAGTGCCATCCTAGGCTAAGCGCGCTACTGCACGGTTGCGACTGTGTCTGCGTAGTTCGGCCTGGCAGGGTGAACCCAGGACGCGAACATGGAGCCAGGGAAAGCAAGGCCCAAGAGGCACCAGCTCTCCCGCAGCTCTTCTTCCCAGACGCGACAGAAGCCTTGCTGAGGAAGCAGTGGCGAAGGGCTGTTTGCTCCAAACCAAAGCCTCTGCGAAAGGACAGCATTCCCCGAGAAATGTTTTGGGGGCTGCTGCTGCGTGCCTGAGCCCAGTCTCGCGGTGGGAGAAACCCGCATACAGCGAAAGCCCCTTTGCCTTGGCATCTCCCCTTGGAAAGCACAGCATTCTTTGGGAAATCAAAGTTGGGTTTGGGGATGCTGCTGCTGCTTGCCTAAGCGAGTCTCCGCAGCATGTTGGAAGACACCCGCATGGAGCGAAATCCTCTTTGCCCTAGCATCCTTTCTGCCTGAGAGAGAAGCATGGTTGCTCACGTCTGTCACCACGCTCCCCAGGAGCAAGTGTGGGGAAGGCACAGCACGCCGCCCCCGGGGAAGAGAAGGATCCCTTGGCCTTGGGGTCGGGAAACGCTCGGGAACAGGATAGCCTGCCGCGGCACGAAATGCAGGCCGGTGGCCAGACATGTGTCACCCGCTCCCTGTGCGGAGAGATGGAAGCCTGGCTGCTAAGGAGACATGAGGGGACGACTAGGGCAGGGGCGCGTGCTCCACTCTAAGGAGTCTGGGCAGAAGGCAGGCCTGTCCTGTGCCTCTGTTACCAAGGGGACACCATCTCCTTGGCCACCTGTCCCAAGGGCAGACTTGGGCTTGCCACCAGGTGCCATACCCGGAACTCGCAGAAACAACCCCATGGAGAAACGTGCAGTCAGATGCCGTCTTCCACCAAGATGTGGCAGCATTGTGGGTGGCCGGGGTGTGCCGGGGAAAGAGTGGAGACAGTCCCCACTGTTCCCCATCCCAGTGCTCGGGCCTTGTGCAGGGATCCTGTTGCCTCCTCTCTCCTGTGGTGAAGGCACTGGCCTTGACCCCGAGTCTGCCCGAGCGCCGGAGCAAAAGGCAAAGCCTTACCTACGCCAGGAGATGGTAATAGCCATAGAGTGTCATGCTAGGCCACGCACGCTGCTGCAGGGTTGTGACTGTGTCTGCTTAGATCGGCTTAGCAAGGTGAACCCCGGGCGCGAACTTGGAGCCCGGGAAAACAAGGCCCAAGAGGCACCAGCTCTCCCGCGGCTCTTCTTTCCAGCCGCGACAGAGCGAACGACCAAAGCCTTGCTGAGGAAGCAGAAGCGAAGTGCGGTTTGCGCCAAGCTGAAAACCTCTGCGAAAGCGTAGCAGTCGCTGGGAAATCAGAGTCGGTTCTGTGGGCTGCTTTTGTTGCTTGCCTTAGCCTAGTATTCGCAGCACAATGGGAAAAACCCGCATAGAGCGAAAGCTTCTTGGCCGGGGCATCCCCTCTGGGAAAGCACAGCATTCTCTGGGAAATCAGAGTCGGGTCTGTGGGATGCTGCCTGCTGCTTGCCGGAGCTAGTCTCCCCTGCACGGTGGAATAAACCCGCATGGGGCGAAATTCTCTTTGCCTGGGCTTCCGCTCTGCCTGAGAGAGAAGCGCGGTGGTGCCTGTGGAAAGAGCCTTAAGGAAAGGGACACATCTGTCCCTGCAGAGCGAAGGAAGCCGGGCTGCTAAGGAGACACGAGGGGAAGATTAGGGCAGGGGAAAGGGCTCCACTCTGAGGAAGGAGTCTGGGCAGAAAGCTTGCCTGTCCTGAGCCTTTGGGCCCAAGGAGACAGCAGCTCCTTGGCCACCTGACCGTGGTGGAGCCATGGGCTTGCCACCAGGCGCCTACCCTAAACTCGAGAAACAACTCCCAGAAAGACCTGGCCATCAGATGCCGTCTTCCTCCGGGATGTAGAAGCTTGGAGGAGGCCCGGGTTTTAAGGGGAAGGAGTGGTGACAGTCCCCCAAAGCTCCCTATTCAGTGCACGGGCGGTGTGCAGGGATCCTGTCACCTCTCCTTTCCTGTGGGGAAAGCACAGGCCTAGTCCGCGAGTCGGCCTGAGCGCCAGAGTAAAAGGCCAAGCGATGCCTACACCGGGAGATGGTAGTGTGCATGGAGTGCCATCCTAGGCTAAGCGCGCTACTGCACGGTTGCGACTGTGTCTGCGTAGTTCGGCCTGGCAGGGTGAACCCAGGACGCGAACATGGAGCCAGGGAAAGCAAGGCCCAAGAGGCACCAGCTCTCCCGCAGCTCTTCTTCCCAGACGCGACAGAAGCCTTGCTGAGGAAGCAGTGGCGAAGGGCTGTTTGCTCCAAACCAAAGCCTCTGCGAAAGGACAGCATTCCCCGAGAAATGTTTTGGGGGCTGCTGCTGCGTGCCTGAGCCCAGTCTCGCGGTGGGAGAAACCCGCATACAGCGAAAGCCCCTTTGCCTTGGCATCTCCCCTTGGAAAGCACAGCATTCTTTGGGAAATCAAAGTTGGGTTTGGGGATGCTGCTGCTGCTTGCCTAAGCGAGTCTCCGCAGCATGTTGGAAGACACCCGCATGGAGCGAAATCCTCTTTGCCCTAGCATCCTTTCTGCCTGAGAGAGAAGCATGGTTGCTCACGTCTGTCACCACGCTCCCCAGGAGCAAGTGTGGGGAAGGCACAGCACGCCGCCCCCGGGGAAGAGAAGGATCCCTTGGCCTTGGGGTCCGGAAACGCTCGGGAACAGGATAGCCTGCCGCGGCACGAAATGCAGGCCGGTGGCCAGACATGTGTCACCCGCTCCCTGTGCGGAGAGATGGAAGCCTGGCTGCTAAGGAGACATGAGGGGACGACTAGGGCAGGGGCGCGTGCTCCACTCTAAGGAGTCTGGGCAGAAGGCAGGCCTGTCCTGTGCCTCTGTTACCAAGGGGACACCATCTCCTTGGCCACCTGTCCCAAGGGCAGACTTGGGCTTGCCACCAGGTGCCATACCCGGAACTCGCAGAAACAACCCCATGGAGAAACGTGCAGTCAGATGCCGTCTTCCACCAAGAGGTGGCAGCATTGTGGGTGGCCGGGGTGTGCCGGGGAAAGAGTGGAGACAGTCCCCACTGTTCCCCATCCCAGTGCTCGGGCCTTGTGCAGGGATCCTGTTGCCTCCTCTCTCCTGTGGTGAAGGCACTGGCCTTGACCCCGAGTCTGCCCGAGCGCCGGAGCAAAAGGCAAAGCCTTACCTACGCCAGGAGATGGTAATAGCCATAGAGTGTCATGCTAGGCCACGCACGCTGCTGCAGGGTTGTGACTGTGTCTGCTTAGATCGGCTTAGCAAGGTGAACCCCGGGCGCGAACTTGGAGCCCGGGAAAACAAGGCCCAAGAGGCACCAGCTCTCCCGCGGCTCTTCTTTCCAGCCGCGACAGAGCGAACGACCAAAGCCTTGCTGAGGAAGCAGAAGCGAAGTGCGGTTTGCGCCAAGCTGAAAACCTCTGCGAAAGCGTAGCAGTCGCTGGGAAATCAGAGTCGGTTCTGTGGGCTGCTTTTGTTGCTTGCCTTAGCCTAGTATTCGCAGCACAATGGGAAAAACCCGCATAGAGCGAAAGCTTCTTGGCCGGGGCATCCCCTCTGGGAAAGCACAGCATTCTCTGGGAAATCAGAGTCGGGTCTGTGGGATGCTGCCTGCTGCTTGCCGGAGCTAGTCTCCCCTGCACGGTGGAATAAACCCGCATGGGGCGAAATTCTCTTTGCCTGGGCTTCCGCTCTGCCTGAGAGAGAAGCGCGGTGGTGCCTGTGGAAAGAGCCTTAAGGAAAGGGACACATCTGTCCCTGCAGAGCGAAGGAAGCCGGGCTGCTAAGGAGACACGAGGGGAAGATTAGGGCAGGGGAAAGGGCTCCACTCTGAGGAAGGAGTCTGGGCAGAAAGCTTGCCTGTCCTGAGCCTTTGGGCCCAAGGAGACAGCAGCTCCTTGGCCACCTGACCGTGGTGGAGCCATGGGCTTGCCACCAGGCGCCTACCCTAAACTCGAGAAACAACTCCCAGAAAGACCTGGCCATCAGATGCCGTCTTCCTCCGGGATGTAGAAGCTTGGAGGAGGCCCGGGTTTTAAGGGGAAGGAGTGGTGACAGTCCCCCAAAGCTCCCTATTCAGTGCACGGGCGGTGTGCAGGGATCCTGTCACCTCTCCTTTCCTGTGGGGAAAGCACAGGCCTAGTCCGCGAGTCGGCCTGAGCGCCAGAGTAAAAGGCCAAGCGATGCCTACACCGGGAGATGGTAGTGTGCATGGAGTGCCATCCTAGGCTAAGCGCGCTACTGCACGGTTGCGACTGTGTCTGCGTAGTTCGGCCTGGCAGGGTGAACCCAGGACGCGAACATGGAGCCAGGGAAAGCAAGGCCCAAGAGGCACCAGCTCTCCCGCAGCTCTTCTTCCCAGACGCGACAGAAGCCTTGCTGAGGAAGCAGTGGCGAAGGGCTGTTTGCTCCAAACCAAAGCCTCTGCGAAAGGACAGCATTCCCCGAGAAATGTTTTGGGGGCTGCTGCTGCGTGCCTGAGCCCAGTCTCGCGGTGGGAGAAACCCGCATACAGCGAAAGCCCCTTTGCCTTGGCATCTCCCCTTGGAAAGCACAGCATTCTTTGGGAAATCAAAGTTGGGTTTGGGGATGCTGCTGCTGCTTGCCTAAGCGAGTCTCCGCAGCATGTTGGAAGACACCCGCATGGAGCGAAATCCTCTTTGCCCTAGCATCCTTTCTGCCTGAGAGAGAAGCATGGTTGCTCACGTCTGTCACCACGCTCCCCAGGAGCAAGTGTGGGGAAGGCACAGCACGCCGCCCCCGGGGAAGAGAAGGATCCCTTGGCCTTGGGGTCCGGAAACGCTCGGGAACAGGATAGCCTGCCGCGGCACGAAATGCAGGCCGGTGGCCAGACATGTGTCACCCGCTCCCTGTGCGGAGAGATGGAAGCCTGGCTGCTAAGGAGACATGAGGGGACGACTAGGGCAGGGGCGCGTGCTCCACTCTAAGGAGTCTGGGCAGAAGGCAGGCCTGTCCTGTGCCTCTGTTACCAAGGGGACACCATCTCCTTGGCCACCTGTCCCAAGGGCAGACTTGGGCTTGCCACCAGGTGCCATACCCGGAACTCGCAGAAACAACCCCATGGAGAAACGTGCAGTCAGATGCCGTCTTCCACCAAGATGTGGCAGCATTGTGGGTGGCCGGGGTGTGCCGGGGAAAGAGTGGAGACAGTCCCCACTGTTCCCCATCCCAGTGCTCGGGCCTTGTGCAGGGATCCTGTTGCCTCCTCTCTCCTGTGGTGAAGGCACTGGCCTTGACCCCGAGTCTGCCCGAGCGCCGGAGCAAAAGGCAAAGCCTTACCTACGCCAGGAGATGGTAATAGCCATAGAGTGTCATGCTAGGCCACGCACGCTGCTGCAGGGTTGTGACTGTGTCTGCTTAGATCGGCTTAGCAAGGTGAACCCCGGGCGCGAACTTGGAGCCCGGGAAAACAAGGCCCAAGAGGCACCAGCTCTCCCGCGGCTCTTCTTTCCAGCCGCGACAGAGCGAACGACCAAAGCCTTGCTGAGGAAGCAGAAGCGAAGTGCGGTTTGCGCCAAGCTGAAAACCTCTGTGAAAGCGTAGCAGTCGCTGGGAAATCAGAGTCGGTTCTGTGGGCTGCTTTTGTTGCTTGCCTTAGCCTAGTATTCGCAGCACAATGGGAAAAACCCGCATAGAGCGAAAGCTTCTTGGCCGGGGCATCCCCTCTGGGAAAGCACAGCATTCTCTGGGAAATCAGAGTCGGGTCTGTGGGATGCTGCCTGCTGCTTGCCGGAGCTAGTCTCCCCTGCACGGTGGAATAAACCCGCATGGGGCGAAATTCTCTTTGCCTGGGCTTCCGCTCTGCCTGAGAGAGAAGCGCGGTGGTGCCTGTGGAAAGAGCCTTAAGGAAAGGGACACATCTGTCCCTGCAGAGCGAAGGAAGCCGGGCTGCTAAGGAGACACGAGGGGAAGATTAGGGCAGGGGAAAGGGCTCCACTCTGAGGAAGGAGTCTGGGCAGAAAGCTTGCCTGTCCTGAGCCTTTGGGCCCAAGGAGACAGCAGCTCCTTGGCCACCTGACCGTGGTGGAGCCATGGGCTTGCCACCAGGCGCCTACCCTAAACTCGAGAAACAACTCCCAGAAAGACCTGGCCATCAGATGCCGTCTTCCTCCGGGATGTAGAAGCTTGGAGGAGGCCCGGGTTTTAAGGGGAAGGAGTGGTGACAGTCCCCCAAAGCTCCCTATTCAGTGCACGGGCGGTGTGCAGGGATCCTGTCACCTCTCCTTTCCTGTGGGGAAAGCACAGGCCTAGTCCGCGAGTCGGCCTGAGCGCCAGAGTAAAAGGCCAAGCGATGCCTACACCGGGAGATGGTAGTGTGCATGGAGTGCCATCCTAGGCTAAGCGCGCTACTGCACGGTTGCGACTGTGTCTGCGTAGTTCGGCCTGGCAGGGTGAACCCAGGACGCGAACATGGAGCCAGGGAAAGCAAGGCCCAAGAGGCACCAGCTCTCCCGCAGCTCTTCTTCCCAGACGCGACAGAAGCCTTGCTGAGGAAGCAGTGGCGAAGGGCTGTTTGCTCCAAACCAAAGCCTCTGCGAAAGGACAGCATTCCCCGAGAAATGTTTTGGGGGCTGCTGCTGCGTGCCTGAGCCCAGTCTCGCGGTGGGAGAAACCCGCATACAGCGAAAGCCCCTTTGCCTTGGCATCTCCCCTTGGAAAGCACAGCATTCTTTGGGAAATCAAAGTTGGGTTTGGGGATGCTGCTGCTGCTTGCCTAAGCGAGTCTCCGCAGCATGTTGGAAGACACCCGCATGGAGCGAAATCCTCTTTGCCCTAGCATCCTTTCTGCCTGAGAGAGAAGCATGGTTGCTCACGTCTGTCACCACGCTCCCCAGGAGCAAGTGTGGGGAAGGCACAGCACGCCGCCCCCGGGGAAGAGAAGGATCCCTTGGCCTTGGGGTCCGGAAACGCTCGGGAACAGGATAGCCTGCCGCGGCACGAAATGCAGGCCGGTGGCCAGACATGTGTCACCCGCTCCCTGTGCGGAGAGATGGAAGCCTGGCTGCTAAGGAGACATGAGGGGACGACTAGGGCAGGGGCGCGTGCTCCACTCTAAGGAGTCTGGGCAGAAGGCAGGCCTGTCCTGTGCCTCTGTTACCAAGGGGACACCATCTCCTTGGCCACCTGTCCCAAGGGCAGACTTGGGCTTGCCACCAGGTGCCATACCCGGAACTCGCAGAAACAACCCCATGGAGAAACGTGCAGTCAGATGCCGTCTTCCACCAAGATGTGGCAGCATTGTGGGTGGCCGGGGTGTGCCGGGGAAAGAGTGGAGACAGTCCCCACTGTTCCCCATCCCAGTGCTCGGGCCTTGTGCAGGGATCCTGTTGCCTCCTCTCTCCTGTGGTGAAGGCACTGGCCTTGACCCCGAGTCTGCCCGAGCGCCGGAGCAAAAGGCAAAGCCTTACCTACGCCAGGAGATGGTAATAGCCATAGAGTGTCATGCTAGGCCACGCATGCTGCTGCAGGGTTGTGACTGTGTCTGCTTAGATCGGCTTAGCAAGGTGAACCCCGGGCGCGAACTTGGAGCCCGGGAAAACAAGGCCCAAGAGGCACCAGCTCTCCCGCGGCTCTTCTTTCCAGCCGCGACAGAGCGAACGACCAAAGCCTTGCTGAGGAAGCAGAAGCGAAGTGCGGTTTGCGCCAAGCTGAAAACCTCTGCGAAAGCGTAGCAGTCGCTGGGAAATCAGAGTCGGTTCTGTGGGCTGCTTTTGTTGCTTGCCTTAGCCTAGTATTCGCAGCACAATGGGAAAAACCCGCATAGAGCGAAAGCTTCTTGGCCGGGGCATCCCCTCTGGGAAAGCACAGCATTCTCTGGGAAATCAGAGTCGGGTCTGTGGGATGCTGCCTGCTGCTTGCCGGAGCTAGTCTCCCCTGCACGGTGGAATAAACCCGCATGGGGCGAAATTCTCTTTGCCTGGGCTTCCGCTCTGCCTGAGAGAGAAGCGCGGTGGTGCCTGTGGAAAGAGCCTTAAGGAAAGGGACACATCTGTCCCTGCAGAGCGAAGGAAGCCGGGCTGCTAAGGAGACACGAGGGGAAGATTAGGGCAGGGGAAAGGGCTCCACTCTGAGGAAGGAGTCTGGGCAGAAAGCTTGCCTGTCCTGAGCCTTTGGGCCCAAGGAGACAGCAGCTCCTTGGCCACCTGACCGTGGTGGAGCCATGGGCTTGCCACCAGGCGCCTACCCTAAACTCGAGAAACAACTCCCAGAAAGACCTGGCCATCAGATGCCGTCTTCCTCCGGGATGTAGAAGCTTGGAGGAGGCCCGGGTTTTAAGGGGAAGGAGTGGTGACAGTCCCCCAAAGCTCCCTATTCAGTGCACGGGCGGTGTGCAGGGATCCTGTCACCTCTCCTTTCCTGTGGGGAAAGCACAGGCCTAGTCCGCGAGTCGGCCTGAGCGCCAGAGTAAAAGGCCAAGCGATGCCTACACCGGGAGATGGTAGTGTGCATGGAGTGCCATCCTAGGCTAAGCGCGCTACTGCACGGTTGCGACTGTGTCTGCGTAGTTCGGCCTGGCAGGGTGAACCCAGGACGCGAACATGGAGCCAGGGAAAGCAAGGCCCAAGAGGCACCAGCTCTCCCGCAGCTCTTCTTCCCAGACGCGACAGAAGCCTTGCTGAGGAAGCAGTGGCGAAGGGCTGTTTGCTCCAAACCAAAGCCTCTGCGAAAGGACAGCATTCCCCGAGAAATGTTTTGGGGGCTGCTGCTGCGTGCCTGAGCCCAGTCTCGCGGTGGGAGAAACCCGCATACAGCGAAAGCCCCTTTGCCTTGGCATCTCCCCTTGGAAAGCACAGCATTCTTTGGGAAATCAAAGTTGGGTTTGGGGATGCTGCTGCTGCTTGCCTAAGCGAGTCTCCGCAGCATGTTGGAAGACACCCGCATGGAGCGAAATCCTCTTTGCCCTAGCATCCTTTCTGCCTGAGAGAGAAGCATGGTTGCTCACGTCTGTCACCACGCTCCCCAGGAGCAAGTGTGGGGAAGGCACAGCACGCCGCCCCCGGGGAAGAGAAGGATCCCTTGGCCTTGGGGTCGGGAAACGCTCGGGAACAGGATAGCCTGCCGCGGCACGAAATGCAGGCCGGTGGCCAGACATGTGTCACCCGCTCCCTGTGCGGAGAGATGGAAGCCTGGCTGCTAAGGAGACATGAGGGGACGACTAGGGCAGGGGCGCGTGCTCCACTCTAAGGAGTCTGGGCAGAAGGCAGGCCTGTCCTGTGCCTCTGTTACCAAGGGGACACCATCTCCTTGGCCACCTGTCCCAAGGGCAGACTTGGGCTTGCCACCAGGTGCCATACCCGGAACTCGCAGAAACAACCCCATGGAGAAACGTGCAGTCAGATGCCGTCTTCCACCAAGATGTGGCAGCATTGTGGGTGGCCGGGGTGTGCCGGGGAAAGAGTGGAGACAGTCCCCACTGTTCCCCATCCCAGTGCTCGGGCCTTGTGCAGGGATCCTGTTGCCTCCTCTCTCCTGTGGTGAAGGCACTGGCCTTGACCCCGAGTCTGCCCGAGCGCCGGAGCAAAAGGCAAAGCCTTACCTACGCCAGGAGATGGTAATAGCCATAGAGTGTCATGCTAGGCCACGCACGCTGCTGCAGGGTTGTGACTGTGTCTGCTTAGATCGGCTTAGCAAGGTGAACCCCGGGCGCGAACTTGGAGCCCGGGAAAACAAGGCCCAAGAGGCACCAGCTCTCCCGCGGCTCTTCTTTCCAGCCGCGACAGAGCGAACGACCAAAGCCTTGCTGAGGAAGCAGAAGCGAAGTGCGGTTTGCGCCAAGCTGAAAACCTCTGCGAAAGCGTAGCAGTCGCTGGGAAATCAGAGTCGGTTCTGTGGGCTGCTTTTGTTGCTTGCCTTAGCCTAGTATTCGCAGCACAATGGGAAAAACCCGCATAGAGCGAAAGCTTCTTGGCCGGGGCATCCCCTCTGGGAAAGCACAGCATTCTCTGGGAAATCAGAGTCGGGTCTGTGGGATGCTGCCTGCTGCTTGCCGGAGCTAGTCTCCCCTGCACGGTGGAATAAACCCGCATGGGGCGAAATTCTCTTTGCCTGGGCTTCCGCTCTGCCTGAGAGAGAAGCGCGGTGGTGCCTGTGGAAAGAGCCTTAAGGAAAGGGACACATCTGTCCCTGCAGAGCGAAGGAAGCCGGGCTGCTAAGGAGACACGAGGGGAAGATTAGGGCAGGGCAAAGGGCTCCACTCTGAGGAAGGAGTCTGGGCAGAAAGCTTGCCTGTCCTGAGCCTTTGGGCCCAAGGAGACAGCAGCTCCTTGGCCACCTGACCGTGGTGGAGCCATGGGCTTGCCACCAGGCGCCTACCCTAAACTCGAGAAACAACTCCCAGAAAGACCTGGCCATCAGATGCCGTCTTCCTCCGGGATGTAGAAGCTTGGAGGAGGCCCGGGTTTTAAGGGGAAGGAGTGGTGACAGTCCCCCAAAGCTCCCTATTCAGTGCACGGGCGGTGTGCAGGGATCCTGTCACCTCTCCTTTCCTGTGGGGAAAGCACAGGCCTAGTCCGCGAGTCGGCCTGAGCGCCAGAGTAAAAGGCCAAGCGATGCCTACACCGGGAGATGGTAGTGTGCATGGAGTGCCATCCTAGGCTAAGCGCGCTACTGCACGGTTGCGACTGTGTCTGCGTAGTTCGGCCTGGCAGGGTGAACCCAGGACGCGAACATGGAGCCAGGGAAAGCAAGGCCCAAGAGGCACCAGCTCTCCCGCAGCTCTTCTTCCCAGACGCGACAGAAGCCTTGCTGAGGAAGCAGTGGCGAAGGGCTGTTTGCTCCAAACCAAAGCCTCTGCGAAAGGACAGCATTCCCCGAGCAATGTTTTGGGGGCTGCTGCTGCGTGCCTGAGCCCAGTCTCGCGGTGGGAGAAACCCGCATACAGCGAAAGCCCCTTTGCCTTGGCATCTCCCCTTGGAAAGCACAGCATTCTTTGGGAAATCAAAGTTGGGTTTGGGGATGCTGCTGCTGCTTGCCTAAGCGAGTCTCCGCAGCATGTTGGAAGACACCCGCATGGAGCGAAATCCTCTTTGCCCTAGCATCCTTTCTGCCTGAGAGAGAAGCATGGTTGCTCACGTCTGTCACCACGCTCCCCAGGAGCAAGTGTGGGGAAGGCACAGCACGCCGCCCCCGGGGAAGAGAAGGATCCCTTGGCCTTGGGGTCGGGAAACGCTCGGGAACAGGATAGCCTGCCGCGGCACGAAATGCAGGCCGGTGGCCAGACATGTGTCACCCGCTCCCTGTGCGGAGAGATGGAAGCCTGGCTGCTAAGGAGACATGAGGGGACGACTAGGGCAGGGGCGCGTGCTCCACTCTAAGGAGTCTGGGCAGAAGGCAGGCCTGTCCTGTGCCTCTGTTACCAAGGGGACACCATCTCCTTGGCCACCTGTCCCAAGGGCAGACTTGGGCTTGCCACCAGGTGCCATACCCGGAACTCGCAGAAGCAACCCCATGGAGAAACGTGCAGTCAGATGCCGTCTTCCACCAAGAGGTGGCAGCATTGTGGGTGGCCGGGGTGTGCCGGGGAAAGAGTGGAGACAGTCCCCACTGTTCCCCATCCCAGTGCTCGGGCCTTGTGCAGGGATCCTGTTGCCTCCTCTCTCCTGTGGTGAAGGCACTGGCCTTGACCCCGAGTCTGCCCGAGCGCCGGAGCAAAAGGCAAAGCCTTACCTACGCCAGGAGATGGTAATAGCCATAGAGTGTCATGCTAGGCCACGCACGCTGCTGCAGGGTTGTGACTGTGTCTGCTTAGATCGGCTTAGCAAGGTGAACCCCGGGCGCGAACTTGGAGCCCGGGAAAACAAGGCCCAAGAGGCACCAGCTCTCCCGCGGCTCTTCTTTCCAGCCGCGACAGAGCGAACGACCAAAGCCTTGCTGAGGAAGCAGAAGCGAAGTGCGGTTTGCGCCAAGCTGAAAACCTCTGCGAAAGCGTAGCAGTCGCTGGGAAATCAGAGTCGGTTCTGTGGGCTGCTTTTGTTGCTTGCCTTAGCCTAGTATTCGCAGCACAATGGGTAAAACCCGCATAGAGCGAAAGCTTCTTGGCCGGGGCATCCCCTCTGGGAAAGCACAGCATTCTCTGGGAAATCAGAGTCGGGTCTGTGGGATGCTGCCTGCTGCTTGCCGGAGCTAGTCTCCCCTGCACGGTGGAATAAACCCGCATGGGGCGAAATTCTCTTTGCCTGGGCTTCCGCTCTGCCTGAGAGAGAAGCGCGGTGGTGCCTGTGGAAAGAGCCTTAAGGAAAGGGACACATCTGTCCCTGCAGAGCGAAGGAAGCCGGGCTGCTAAGGAGACACGAGGGGAAGATTAGGGCAGGGGAAAGGGCTCCACTCTGAGGAAGGAGTCTGGGCAGAAAGCTTGCCTGTCCTGAGCCTTTGGGCCCAAGGAGACAGCAGCTCCTTGGCCACCTGACCGTGGTGGAGCCATGGGCTTGCCACCAGGCGCCTACCCTAAACTCGAGAAACAACTCCCAGAAAGACCTGGCCATCAGATGCCGTCTTCCTCCGGGATGTAGAAGCTTGGAGGAGGCCCGGGTTTTAAGGGGAAGGAGTGGTGACAGTCCCCCAAAGCTCCCTATTCAGTGCACGGGCGGTGTGCAGGGATCCTGTCACCTCTCCTTTCCTGTGGGGAAAGCACAGGCCTAGTCCGCGAGTCGGCCTGAGCGCCAGAGTAAAAGGCCAAGCGATGCCTACACCGGGAGATGGTAGTGTGCATGGAGTGCCATCCTAGGCTAAGCGCGCTACTGCACGGTTGCGACTGTGTCTGCGTAGTTCGGCCTGGCAGGGTGAACCCAGGACGCGAACATGGAGCCAGGGAAAGCAAGGCCCAAGAGGCACCAGCTCTCCCGCAGCTCTTCTTCCCAGACGCGACAGAAGCCTTGCTGAGGAAGCAGTGGCGAAGGGCTGTTTGCTCCAAACCAAAGCCTCTGCGAAAGGACAGCATTCCCCGAGAAATGTTTTGGGGGCTGCTGCTGCGTGCCTGAGCCCAGTCTCGCGGTGGGAGAAACCCGCATACAGCGAAAGCCCCTTTGCCTTGGCATCTCCCCTTGGAAAGCGCAGCATTCTTTGGGAAATCAAAGTTGGGTTTGGGGATGCTGCTGCTGCTTGCCTAAGCGAGTCTCCGCAGCATGTTGGAAGACACCCGCATGGAGCGAAATCCTCTTTGCCCTAGCATCCTTTCTGCCTGAGAGAGAAGCATGGTTGCTCACGTCTGTCACCACGCTCCCCAGGAGCAAGTGTGGGGAAGGCACAGCACGCCGCCCCCGGGGAAGAGAAGGATCCCTTGGCCTTGGGGTCGGGAAACGCTCGGGAACAGGATAGCCTGCCGCGGCACGAAATGCAGGCCGGTGGCCAGACATGTGTCACCCGCTCCCTGTGCGGAGAGATGGAAGCCTGGCTGCTAAGGAGACATGAGGGGACGACTAGGGCAGGGGCGCGTGCTCCACTCTAAGGAGTCTGGGCAGAAGGCAGGCCTGTCCTGTGCCTCTGTTACCAAGGGGACACCATCTCCTTGGCCACCTGTCCCAAGGGCAGACTTGGGCTTGCCACCAGGTGCCATACCCGGAACTCGCAGAAACAACCCCATGGAGAAACGTGCAGTCAGATGCCGTCTTCCACCAAGATGTGGCAGCATTGTGGGTGGCCGGGGTGTGCCGGGGAAAGAGTGGAGAAAGTCCCCACTGTTCCCCATCCCAGTGCTCGGGCCTTGTGCAGGGATCCTGTTGCCTCCTCTCTCCTGTGGTGAAGGCACTGGCCTTGACCCCGAGTCTGCCCGAGCGCCGGAGCAAAAGGCAAAGCCTTACCTACGCCAGGAGATGGTAATAGCCATAGAGTGTCATGCTAGGCCACGCACGCTGCTGCAGGGTGGTGACTGTGTCTGCTTAGATCGGCTTAGCAAGGTGAACCCCGGGCGCGAACTTGGAGCCCGGGAAAACAAGGCCCAAGAGGCACCAGCTCTCCCGCGGCTCTTCTTTCCAGCCGCGACAGAGCGAACGACCAAAGCCTTGCTGAGGAAGCAGAAGCGAAGTGCGGTTTGAGCCAAGCTGAAAACCTCTGCGAAAGCGTAGCAGTCGCTGGGAAATCAGAGTCGGTTCTGTGGGCTGCTTTTGTTGCTTGCCTTAGCCTAGTATTCGCAGCACAATGGGAAAAACCCGCATAGAGCGAAAGCTTCTTGGCCGGGGCATCCCCTCTGGGAAAGCACAGCATTCTCTGGGAAATCAGAGTCGGGTCTGTGGGATGCTGCCTGCTGCTTGCCGGAGCTAGTCTCCCCTGCACGGTGGAATAAACCCGCATGGGGCGAAATTCTCTTTGCCTGGGCTTCCGCTCTGCCTGAGAGAGAAGCGCGGTGGTGCCTGTGGAAAGAGCCTTAAGGAAAGGGACACATCTGTCCCTGCAGAGCGAAGGAAGCCGGGCTGCTAAGGAGACACGAGGGGAAGATTAGGGCAGGGGAAAGGGCTCCACACTGAGGAAGGAGTCTGGGCAGAAAGCTTGCCTGTCCTGAGCCTTTGGGCCCAAGGAGACAGCAGCTCCTTGGCCACCTGACCGTGGTGGAGCCATGGGCTTGCCACCAGGCGCCTACCCTAAACTCGAGAAACAACTCCCAGAAAGACCTGGCCATCAGATGCCGTCTTCCTCCGGGATGTAGAAGCTTGGAGGAGGCCCGGGTTTTAAGGGGAAGGAGTGGTGACAGTCCCCCAAAGCTCCCTATTCAGTGCACGGGCGGTGTGCAGGGATCCTGTCACCTCTCCTTTCCTGTGGGGAAAGCACAGGCCTAGTCCGCGAGTCGGCCTGAGCGCCAGAGTAAAAGGCCAAGCGATGCCTACACCGGGAGATGGTAGTGTGCATGGAGTGCCATCCTAGGCTAAGCGCGCTACTGCACGGTTGCGACTGTGTCTGCGTAGTTCGGCCTGGCAGGGTGAACCCAGGACGCGAACATGGAGCCAGGGAAAGCAAGGCCCAAGAGGCACCAGCTCTCCCGCAGCTCTTCTTCCCAGACGCGACAGAAGCCTTGCTGAGGAAGCAGTGGCGAAGGGCTGTTTGCTCCAAACCAAAGCCTCTGCGAAAGGACAGCATTCCCCGAGCAATGTTTTGGGGGCTGCTGCTGCGTGCCTGAGCCCATTCTCGCGGTGGGAGAAACCCGCATACAGCGAAAGCCCCTTTGCCTTGGCATCTCCCCTTGGAAAGCACAGCATTCTTTGGGAAATCAAAGTTGGGTTTGGGGATGCTGCTGCTGCTTGCCTAAGCGAGTCTCCGCAGCATGTTGGAAGACACCCGCATGGAGCGAAATCCTCTTTGCCCTAGCATCCTTTCTGCCTGAGAGAGAAGCATGGTTGCTCACGTCTGTCACCACGCTCCCCAGGAGCAAGTGTGGGGAAGGCACAGCACGCCGCCCCCGGGGAAGAGAAGGATCCCTTGGCCTTGGGGTCGGGAAACGCTCGGGAACAGGATAGCCTGCCGCGGCACGAAATGCAGGCCGGTGGCCAGACATGTGTCACCCGCTCCCTGTGCGGAGAGATGGAAGCCTGGCTGCTAAGGAGACATGAGGGGACGACTAGGGCAGGGGCGCGTGCTCCACTCTAAGGAGTCTGGGCAGAAGGCAGGCCTGTCCTGTGCCTCTGTTACCAAGGGGACACCATCTCCTTGGCCACCTGTCCCAAGGGCAGACTTGGGCTTGCCACCAGGTGCCATACCCGGAACTCGCAGAAACAACCCCATGGAGAAACGTGCAGTCAGATGCCGTCTTCCACCAAGATGTGGCAGCATTGTGGGTGGCCGGGGTGTGCCGGGGAAAGAGTGGAGACAGTCCCCACTGTTCCCCATCCCAGTGCTCGGGCCTTGTGCAGGGATCCTGTTGCCTCCTCTCTCCTGTGGTGAAGGCACTGGCCTTGACCCCGAGTCTGCCCGAGCGCCGGAGCAAAAGGCAAAGCCTTACCTACGCCAGGAGATGGTAATAGCCATAGAGTGTCATGCTAGGCCACGCACGCTGCTGCAGGGTTGTGACTGTGTCTGCTTAGATCGGCTTAGCAAGGTGAACCCCGGGCGCGAACTTGGAGCCCGGGAAAACAAGGCCCAAGAGGCACCAGCTCTCCCGCGGCTCTTCTTTCCAGCCGCGACAGAGCGAACGACCAAAGCCTTGCTGAGGAAGCAGAAGCGAAGTGCGGTTTGAGCCAAGCTGAAAACCTCTGCGAAAGCGTAGCAGTCGCTGGGAAATCAGAGTCGGTTCTGTGGGCTGCTTTTGTTGCTTGCCTTAGCCTAGTATTCGCAGCACAATGGGAAAAACCCGCATAGAGCGAAAGCTTCTTGGCCGGGGCATCCCCTCTGGGAAAGCACAGCATTCTCTGGGAAATCAGAGTCGGGTCTGTGGGATGCTGCCTGCTGCTTGCCGGAGCTAGTCTCCCCTGCACGGTGGAATAAACCCGCATGGGGCGAAATTCTCTTTGCCTGGGCTTCCGCTCTGCCTGAGAGAGAAGCGCGGTGGTGCCTGTGGAAAGAGCCTTAAGGAAAGGGACACATCTGTCCCTGCAGAGCGAAGGAAGCCGGGCTGCTAAGGAGACACGAGGGGAAGATTAGGGCAGGGGAAAGGGCTCCACTCTGAGGAAGGAGTCTGGGCAGAAAGCTTGCCTGTCCTGAGCCTTTGGGCCCAAGGAGACAGCAGCTCCTTGGCCACCTGACCGTGGTGGAGCCATGGGCTTGCCACCAGGCGCCTACCCTAAACTCGAGAAACAACTCCCAGAAAGACCTGGCCATCAGATGCCGTCTTCCTCCGGGATGTAGAAGCTTGGAGGAGGCCCGGGTTTTAAGGGGAAGGAGTGGTGACAGTCCCCCAAAGCTCCCTATTCAGTGCACGGGCGGTGTGCAGGGATCCTGTCACCTCTCCTTTCCTGTGGGGAAAGCACAGGCCTAGTCCGCGAGTCGGCCTGAGCGCCAGAGTAAAAGGCCAAGCGATGCCTACACCGGGAGATGGTAGTGTGCATGGAGTGCCATCCTAGGCTAAGCGCGCTACTGCACGGTTGCGACTGTGTCTGCGTAGTTCGGCCTGGCAGGGTGAACCCAGGACGCGAACATGGAGCCAGGGAAAGCAAGGCCCAAGAGGCACCAGCTCTCCCGCAGCTCTTCTTCCCAGACGCGACAGAAGCCTTGCTGAGGAAGCAGTGGCGAAGGGCTGTTTGCTCCAAACCAAAGCCTCTGCGAAAGGACAGCATTCCCCGAGAAATGTTTTGGGGGCTGCTGCTGCGTGCCTGAGCCCAGTCTCGCGGTGGGAGAAACCCGCATACAGCGAAAGCCCCTTTGCCTTGGCATCTCCCCTTGGAAAGCACAGCATTCTTTGGGAAATCAAAGTTGGGTTTGGGGATGCTGCTGCTGCTTGCCTAAGCGAGTCTCCGCAGCATGTTGGAAGACACCCGCATGGAGCGAAATCCTCTTTGCCCTAGCATCCTTTCTGCCTGAGAGAGAAGCATGGTTGCTCACGTCTGTCACCACGCTCCCCAGGAGCAAGTGTGGGGAAGGCACAGCACGCCGCCCCCGGGGAAGAGAAGGATCCCTTGGCCTTGGGGTCGGGAAACGCTCGGGAACAGGATAGCCTGCCGCGGCACGAAATGCAGGCCGGTGGCCAGACATGTGTCACCCGCTCCCTGTGCGGAGAGATGGAAGCCTGGCTGCTAAGGAGACATGAGGGGACGACTAGGGCAGGGGCGCGTGCTCCACTCTAAGGAGTCTGGGCAGAAGGCAGGCCTGTCCTGTGCCTCTGTTACCAAGGGGACACCATCTCCTTGGCCACCTGTCCCAAGGGCAGACTTGGGCTTGCCACCAGGTGCCATACCCGGAACTCGCAGAAACAACCCCATGGAGAAACGTGCAGTCAGATGCCGTCTTCCACCAAGATGTGGCAGCATTGTGGGTGGCCGGGGTGTGCCGGGGAAAGAGTGGAGAAAGTCCCCACTGTTCCCCATCCCAGTGCTCGGGCCTTGTGCAGGGATCCTGTTGCCTCCTCTCTCCTGTGGTGAAGGCACTGGCCTTGACCCCGAGTCTGCCCGAGCGCCGGAGCAAAAGGCAAAGCCTTACCTACGCCAGGAGATGGTAATAGCCATAGAGTGTCATGCTAGGCCACGCACGCTGCTGCAGGGTTGTGACTGTGTCTGCTTAGATCGGCTTAGCAAGGTGAACCCCGGGCGCGAACTTGGAGCCCGGGAAAACAAGGCCCAAGAGGCACCAGCTCTCCCGCGGCTCTTCTTTCCAGCCGCGACAGAGCGAACGACCAAAGCCTTGCTGAGGAAGCAGAAGCGAAGTGCGGTTTGAGCCAAGCTGAAAACCTCTGCGAAAGCGTAGCAGTCGCTGGGAAATCAGAGTCGGTTCTGTGGGCTGCTTTTGTTGCTTGCCTTAGCCTAGTATTCGCAGCACAATGGGAAAAACCCGCATAGAGCGAAAGCTTCTTGGCCGGGGCATCCCCTCTGGGAAAGCACAGCATTCTCTGGGAAATCAGAGTCGGGTCTGTGGGATGCTGCCTGCTGCTTGCCGGAGCTAGTCTCCCCTGCACGGTGGAATAAACCCGCATGGGGCGAAATTCTCTTTGCCTGGGCTTCCGCTCTGCCTGAGAGAGAAGCGCGGTGGTGCCTGTGGAAAGAGCCTTAAGGAAAGGGACACATCTGTCCCTGCAGAGCGAAGGAAGCCGGGCTGCTAAGGAGACACGAGGGGAAGATTAGGGCAGGGGAAAGGGCTCCACTCTGAGGAAGGAGTCTGGGCAGAAAGCTTGCCTGTCCTGAGCCTTTGGGCCCAAGGAGACAGCAGCTCCTTGGCCACCTGACCGTGGTGGAGCCATGGGCTTGCCACCAGGCGCCTACCCTAAACTCGAGAAACAACTCCCAGAAAGACCTGGCCATCAGATGCCGTCTTCCTCCGGGATGTAGAAGCTTGGAGGAGGCCCGGGTTTTAAGGGGAAGGAGTGGTGACAGTCCCCCAAAGCTCCCTATTCAGTGCACGGGCGGTGTGCAGGGATCCTGTCACCTCTCCTTTCCTGTGGGGAAAGCACAGGCCTAGTCCGCGAGTCGGCCTGAGCGCCAGAGTAAAAGGCCAAGCGATGCCTACACCGGGAGATGGTAGTGTGCATGGAGTGCCATCCTAGGCTAAGCGCGCTACTGCACGGTTGCGACTGTGTCTGCGTAGTTCGGCCTGGCAGGGTGAACCCAGGACGCGAACATGGAGCCAGGGAAAGCAAGGCCCAAGAGGCACCAGCTCTCCCGCAGCTCTTCTTCCCAGACGCGACAGAAGCCTTGCTGAGGAAGCAGTGGCGAAGGGCTGTTTGCTCCAAACCAAAGCCTCTGCGAAAGGACAGCATTCCCCGAGAAATGTTTTGGGGGCTGCTGCTGCGTGCCTGAGCCCAGTCTCGCGGTGGGAGAAACCCGCATACAGCGAAAGCCCCTTTGCCTTGGCATCTCCCCTTGGAAAGCACAGCATTCTTTGGGAAATCAAAGTTGGGTTTGGGGATGCTGCTGCTGCTTGCCTAAGCGAGTCTCCGCAGCATGTTGGAAGACACCCGCATGGAGCGAAATCCTCTTTGCCCTAGCATCCTTTCTGCCTGAGAGAGAAGCATGGTTGCTCACGTCTGTCACCACGCTCCCCAGGAGCAAGTGTGGGGAAGGCACAGCACGCCGCCCCCGGGGAAGAGAAGGATCCCTTGGCCTTGGGGTCGGGAAACGCTCGGGAACAGGATAGCCTGCCGCGGCACGAAATGCAGGCCGGTGGCCAGACATGTGTCACCCGCTCCCTGTGCGGAGAGATGGAAGCCTGGCTGCTAAGGAGACATGAGGGGACGACTAGGGCAGGGGCGCGTGCTCCACTCTAAGGAGTCTGGGCAGAAGGCAGGCCTGTCCTGTGCCTCTGTTACCAAGGGGACACCATCTCCTTGGCCACCTGTCCCAAGGGCAGACTTGGGCTTGCCACCAGGTGCCATACCCGGAACTCGCAGAAACAACCCCATGGAGAAACGTGCAGTCAGATGCCGTCTTCCACCAAGATGTGGCAGCATTGTGGGTGGCCGGGGTGTGCCGGGGAAAGAGTGGAGACAGTCCCCACTGTTCCCCATCCCAGTGCTCGGGCCTTGTGCAGGGATCCTGTTGCCTCCTCTCTCCTGTGGTGAAGGCACTGGCCTTGACCCCGAGTCTGCCCGAGCGCCGGAGCAAAAGGCAAAGCCTTACCTACGCCAGGAGATGGTAATAGCCATAGAGTGTCATGCTAGGCCACGCACGCTGCTGCAGGGTTGTGACTGTGTCTGCTTAGATCGGCTTAGCAAGGTGAACCCCGGGCGCGAACTTGGAGCCCGGGAAAACAAGGCCCAAGAGGCACCAGCTCTCCCGCGGCTCTTCTTTCCAGCCGCGACAGAGCGAACGACCAAAGCCTTGCTGAGGAAGCAGAAGCGAAGTGCGGTTTGCGCCAAGCTGAAAACCTCTGCGAAAGCGTAGCAGTCGCTGGGAAATCAGAGTCGGTTCTGTGGGCTGCTTTTGTTGCTTGCCTTAGCCTAGTATTCGCAGCACAATGGGAAAAACCCGCATAGAGCGAAAGCTTCTTGGCCGGGGCATCCCCTCTGGGAAAGCACAGCATTCTCTGGGAAATCAGAGTCGGGTCTGTGGGATGCTGCCTGCTGCTTGCCGGAGCTAGTCTCCCCTGCACGGTGGAATAAACCCGCATGGGGCGAAATTCTCTTTGCCTGGGCTTCCGCTCTGCCTGAGAGAGAAGCGCGGTGGTGCCTGTGGAAAGAGCCTTAAGGAAAGGGACACATCTGTCCCTGCAGAGCGAAGGAAGCCGGGCTGCTAAGGAGACACGAGGGGAAGATTAGGGCAGGGGAAAGGGCTCCACACTGAGGAAGGAGTCTGGGCAGAAAGCTTGCCTGTCCTGAGCCTTTGGGCCCAAGGAGACAGCAGCTCCTTGGCCACCTGACCGTGGTGGAGCCATGGGCTTGCCACCAGGCGCCTACCCTAAACTCGAGAAACAACTCCCAGAAAGACCTGGCCATCAGATGCCGTCTTCCTCCGGGATGTAGAAGCTTGGAGGAGGCCCGGGTTTTAAGGGGAAGGAGTGGTGACAGTCCCCCAAAGCTCCCTATTCAGTGCACGGGCGGTGTGCAGGGATCCTGTCACCTCTCCTTTCCTGTGGGGAAAGCACAGGCCTAGTCCGCGAGTCGGCCTGAGCGCCAGAGTAAAAGGCCAAGCGATGCCTACACCGGGAGATGGTAGTGTGCATGGAGTGCCATCCTAGGCTAAGCGCGCTACTGCACGGTTGCGACTGTGTCTGCGTAGTTCGGCCTGGCAGGGTGAACCCAGGACGCGAACATGGAGCCAGGGAAAGCAAGGCCCAAGAGGCACCAGCTCTCCCGCAGCTCTTCTTCCCAGACGCGACAGAAGCCTTGCTGAGGAAGCAGTGGCGAAGGGCTGTTTGCTCCAAACCAAAGCCTCTGCGAAAGGACAGCATTCCCCGAGCAATGTTTTGGGGGCTGCTGCTGCGTGCCTGAGCCCAGTCTCGCGGTGGGAGAAACCCGCATACAGCGAAAGCCCCTTTGCCTTGGCATCTCCCCTTGGAAAGCACAGCATTCTTTGGGAAATCAAAGTTGGGTTTGGGGATGCTGCTGCTGCTTGCCTAAGCGAGTCTCCGCAGCATGTTGGAAGACACCCGCATGGAGCGAAATCCTCTTTGCCCTAGCATCCTTTCTGCCTGAGAGAGAAGCATGGTTGCTCACGTCTGTCACCACGCTCCCCAGGAGCAAGTGTGGGGAAGGCACAGCACGCCGCCCCCGGGGAAGAGAAGGATCCCTTGGCCTTGGGGTCGGGAAACGCTCGGGAACAGGATAGCCTGCCGCGGCACGAAATGCAGGCCGGTGGCCAGACATGTGTCACCCGCTCCCTGTGCGGAGAGATGGAAGCCTGGCTGCTAAGGAGACATGAGGGGACGACTAGGGCAGGGGCGCGTGCTCCACTCTAAGGAGTCTGGGCAGAAGGCAGGCCTGTCCTGTGCCTCTGTTACCAAGGGGACACCATCTCCTTGGCCACCTGTCCCAAGGGCAGACTTGGGCTTGCCACCAGGTGCCATACCCGGAACTCGCAGAAACAACCCCATGGAGAAACGTGCAGTCAGATGCCGTCTTCCACCAAGATGTGGCAGCATTGTGGGTGGCCGGGGTGTGCCGGGGAAAGAGTGGAGACAGTCCCCACTGTTCCCCATCCCAGTGCTCGGGCCTTGTGCAGGGATCCTGTTGCCTCCTCTCTCCTGTGGTGAAGGCACTGGCCTTGACCCCGAGTCTGCCCGAGCGCCGGAGCAAAAGGCAAAGCCTTACCTACGCCAGGAGATGGTAATAGCCATAGAGTGTCATGCTAGGCCACGCACGCTGCTGCAGGGTTGTGACTGTGTCTGCTTAGATCGGCTTAGCAAGGTGAACCCCGGGCGCGAACTTGGAGCCCGGGAAAACAAGGCCCAAGAGGCACCAGCTCTCCCGCGGCTCTTCTTTCCAGCCGCGACAGAGCGAACGACCAAAGCCTTGCTGAGGAAGCAGAAGCGAAGTGCGGTTTGAGCCAAGCTGAAAACCTCTGCGAAAGCGTAGCAGTCGCTGGGAAATCAGAGTCGGTTCTGTGGGCTGCTTTTGTTGCTTGCCTTAGCCTAGTATTCGCAGCACAATGGGAAAAACCCGCATAGAGCGAAAGCTTCTTGGCCGGGGCATCCCCTCTGGGAAAGCACAGCATTCTCTGGGAAATCAGAGTCGGGTCTGTGGGATGCTGCCTGCTGCTTGCCGGAGCTAGTCTCCCCTGCACGGTGGAATAAACCCGCATGGGGCGAAATTCTCTTTGCCTGGGCTTCCGCTCTGCCTGAGAGAGAAGCGCGGTGGTGCCTGTGGAAAGAGCCTTAAGGAAAGGGACACATCTGTCCCTGCAGAGCGAAGGAAGCCGGGCTGCTAAGGAGACACGAGGGGAAGATTAGGGCAGGGGAAAGGGCTCCACTCTGAGGAAGGAGTCTGGGCAGAAAGCTTGCCTGTCCTGAGCCTTTGGGCCCAAGGAGACAGCAGCTCCTTGGCCACCTGACCGTGGTGGAGCCATGGGCTTGCCACCAGGCGCCTACCCTAAACTCGAGAAACAACTCCCAGAAAGACCTGGCCATCAGATGCCGTCTTCCTCCGGGATGTAGAAGCTTGGAGGAGGCCCGGGTTTTAAGGGGAAGGAGTGGTGACAGTCCCCCAAAGCTCCCTATTCAGTGCACGGGCGGTGTGCAGGGATCCTGTCACCTCTCCTTTCCTGTGGGGAAAGCACAGGCCTAGTCCGCGAGTCGGCCTGAGCGCCAGAGTAAAAGGCCAAGCGATGCCTACACCGGGAGATGGTAGTGTGCATGGAGTGCCATCCTAGGCTAAGAGCGCTACTGCACGGTTGCGACTGTGTCTGCGTAGTTCGGCCTGGCAGGGTGAACCCAGGACGCGAACATGGAGCCAGGGAAAGCAAGGCCCAAGAGGCACCAGCTCTCCCGCAGCTCTTCTTCCCAGACGCGACAGAAGCCTTGCTGAGGAAGCAGTGGCGAAGGGCTGTTTGCTCCAAACCAAAGCCTCTGCGAAAGGACAGCATTCCCCGAGAAATGTTTTGGGGGCTGCTGCTGCGTGCCTGAGCCCAGTCTCGCGGTGGGAGAAACCCGCATACAGCGAAAGCCCCTTTGCCTTGGCATCTCCCCTTGGAAAGCACAGCATTCTTTGGGAAATCAAAGTTGGGTTTGGGGATGCTGCTGCTGCTTGCCTAAGCGAGTCTCCGCAGCATGTTGGAAGACACCCGCATGGAGCGAAATCCTCTTTGCCCTAGCATCCTTTCTGCCTGAGAGAGAAGCATGGTTGCTCACGTCTGTCACCACGCTCCCCAGGAGCAAGTGTGGGGAAGGCACAGCACGCCGCCCCCGGGGAAGAGAAGGATCCCTTGGCCTTGGGGTTGGGAAACGCTCGGGAACAGGATAGCCTGCCGCGGCACGAAATGCAGGCCGGTGGCCAGACATGTGTCACCCGCTCCCTGTGCGGAGAGATGGAAGCCTGGCTGCTAAGGAGACATGAGGGGACGACTAGGGCAGGGGCGCGTGCTCCACTCTAAGGAGTCTGGGCAGAAGGCAGGCCTGTCCTGTGCCTCTGTTACCAAGGGGACACCATCTCCTTGGCCACCTGTCCCAAGGGCAGACTTGGGCTTGCCACCAGGTGCCATACCCGGAACTCGCAGAAACAACCCCATGGAGAAACGTGCAGTCAGATGCCGTCTTCCACCAAGATGTGGCAGCATTGTGGGTGGCCGGGGTGTGCCGGGGAAAGAGTGGAGAAAGTCCCCACTGTTCCCCATCCCAGTGCTCGGGCCTTGTGCAGGGATCCTGTTGCCTCCTCTCTCCTGTGGTGAAGGCACTGGCCTTGACCCCGAGTCTGCCCGAGCGCCGGAGCAAAAGGCAAAGCCTTACCTACGCCAGGAGATGGTAATAGCCATAGAGTGTCATGCTAGGCCACGCACGCTGCTGCAGGGTTGTGACTGTGTCTGCTTAGATCGGCTTAGCAAGGTGAACCCCGGGCGCGAACTTGGAGCCCGGGAAAACAAGGCCCAAGAGGCACCAGCTCTCCCGCGGCTCTTCTTTCCAGCCGCGACAGAGCGAACGACCAAAGCCTTGCTGAGGAAGCAGAAGCGAAGTGCGGTTTGAGCCAAGCTGAAAACCTCTGCGAAAGCGTAGCAGTCGCTGGGAAATCAGAGTCGGTTCTGTGGGCTGCTTTTGTTGCTTGCCTTAGCCTAGTATTCGCAGCACAATGGGAAAAACCCGCATAGAGCGAAAGCTTCTTGGCCGGGGCATCCCCTCTGGGAAAGCACAGCATTCTCTGGGAAATCAGAGTCGGGTCTGTGGGATGCTGCCTGCTGCTTGCCGGAGCTAGTCTCCCCTGCACGGTGGAATAAACCCGCATGGGGCGAAATTCTCTTTGCCTGGGCTTCCGCTCTGCCTGAGAGAGAAGCGCGGTGGTGCCTGTGGAAAGAGCCTTAAGGAAAGGGACACATCTGTCCCTGCAGAGCGAAGGAAGCCGGGCTGCTAAGGAGACACGAGGGGAAGATTAGGGCAGGGGAAAGGGCTCCACTCTGAGGAAGGAGTCTGGGCAGAAAGCTTGCCTGTCCTGAGCCTTTGGGCCCAAGGAGACAGCAGCTCCTTGGCCACCTGACCGTGGTGGAGCCATGGGCTTGCCACCAGGCGCCTACCCTAAACTCGAGAAACAACTCCCAGAAAGACCTGGCCATCAGATGCCGTCTTCCTCCGGGATGTAGAAGCTTGGAGGAGGCCCGGGTTTTAAGGGGAAGGAGTGGTGACAGTCCCCCAAAGCTCCCTATTCAGTGCACGGGCGGTGTGCAGGGATCCTGTCACCTCTCCTTTCCTGTGGGGAAAGCACAGGCCTAGTCCGCGAGTCGGCCTGAGCGCCAGAGTAAAAGGCCAAGCGATGCCTACACCGGGAGATGGTAGTGTGCATGGAGTGCCATCCTAGGCTAAGCGCGCTACTGCACGGTTGCGACTGTGTCTGCGTAGTTCGGCCTGGCAGGGTGAACCCAGGACGCGAACATGGAGCCAGGGAAAGCAAGGCCCAAGAGGCACCAGCTCTCCCGCAGCTCTTCTTCCCAGACGCGACAGAAGCCTTGCTGAGGAAGCAGTGGCGAAGGGCTGTTTGCTCCAAACCAAAGCCTCTGCGAAAGGACAGCATTCCCCGAGAAATGTTTTGGGGGCTGCTGCTGCGTGCCTGAGCCCAGTCTCGCGGTGGGAGAAACCCGCATACAGCGAAAGCCCCTTTGCCTTGGCATCTCCCCTTGGAAAGCACAGCATTCTTTGGGAAATCAAAGTTGGGTTTGGGGATGCTGCTGCTGCTTGCCTAAGCGAGTCTCCGCAGCATGTTGGAAGACACCCGCATGGAGCGAAATCCTCTTTGCCCTAGCATCCTTTCTGCCTGAGAGAGAAGCATGGTTGCTCACGTCTGTCACCACGCTCCCCAGGAGCAAGTGTGGGGAAGGCACAGCACGCCGCCCCCGGGGAAGAGAAGGATCCCTTGGCCTTGGGGTCGGGAAACGCTCGGGAACAGGATAGCCTGCCGCGGCACGAAATGCAGGCCGGTGGCCAGACATGTGTCACCCGCTCCCTGTGCGGAGAGATGGAAGCCTGGCTGCTAAGGAGACATGAGGGGACGACTAGGGCAGGGGCGCGTGCTCCACTCTAAGGAGTCTGGGCAGAAGGCAGGCCTGTCCTGTGCCTCTGTTACCAAGGGGACACCATCTCCTTGGCCACCTGTCCCAAGGGCAGACTTGGGCTTGCCACCAGGTGCCATACCCGGAACTCGCAGAAACAACCCCATGGAGAAACGTGCAGTCAGATGCCGTCTTCCACCAAGATGTGGCAGCATTGTGGGTGGCCGGGGTGTGCCGGGGAAAGAGTGGAGACAGTCCCCACTGTTCCCCATCCCAGTGCTCGGGCCTTGTGCAGGGATCCTGTTGCCTCCTCTCTCCTGTGGTGAAGGCACTGGCCTTGACCCCGAGTCTGCCCGAGCGCCGGAGCAAAAGGCAAAGCCTTACCTACGCCAGGAGATGGTAATAGCCATAGAGTGTCATGCTAGGCCACGCACGCTGCTGCAGGGTTGTGACTGTGTCTGCTTAGATCGGCTTAGCAAGGTGAACCCCGGGCGCGAACTTGGAGCCCGGGAAAACAAGGCCCAAGAGGCACCAGCTCTCCCGCGGCTCTTCTTTCCAGCCGCGACAGAGCGAACGACCAAAGCCTTGCTGAGGAAGCAGAAGCGAAGTGCGGTTTGCGCCAAGCTGAAAACCTCTGCGAAAGCGTAGCAGTCGCTGGGAAATCAGAGTCGGTTCTGTGGGCTGCTTTTGTTGCTTGCCTTAGCCTAGTATTCGCAGCACAATGGGAAAAACCCGCATAGAGCGAAAGCTTCTTGGCCGGGGCATCCCCTCTGGGAAAGCACAGCATTCTCTGGGAAATCAGAGTCGGGTCTGTGGGATGCTGCCTGCTGCTTGCCGGAGCTAGTCTCCCCTGCACGGTGGAATAAACCCGCATGGGGCGAAATTCTCTTTGCCTGGGCTTCCGCTCTGCCTGAGAGAGAAGCGCGGTGGTGCCTGTGGAAAGAGCCTTAAGGAAAGGGACACATCTGTCCCTGCAGAGCGAAGGAAGCCGGGCTGCTAAGGAGACACGAGGGGAAGATTAGGGCAGGGGAAAGGGCTCCACACTGAGGAAGGAGTCTGGGCAGAAAGCTTGCCTGTCCTGAGCCTTTGGGCCCAAGGAGACAGCAGCTCCTTGGCCACCTGACCGTGGTGGAGCCATGGGCTTGCCACCAGGCGCCTACCCTAAACTCGAGAAACAACTCCCAGAAAGACCTGGCCATCAGATGCCGTCTTCCTCCGGGATGTAGAAGCTTGGAGGAGGCCCGGGTTTTAAGGGGAAGGAGTGGTGACAGTCCCCCAAAGCTCCCTATTCAGTGCACGGGCGGTGTGCAGGGATCCTGTCACCTCTCCTTTCCTGTGGGGAAAGCACAGGCCTAGTCCGCGAGTCGGCCTGAGCGCCAGAGTAAAAGGCCAAGCGATGCCTACACCGGGAGATGGTAGTGTGCATGGAGTGCCATCCTAGGCTAAGCGCGCTACTGCACGGTTGCGACTGTGTCTGCGTAGTTCGGCCTGGCAGGGTGAACCCAGGACGCGAACATGGAGCCAGGGAAAGCAAGGCCCAAGAGGCACCAGCTCTCCCGCAGCTCTTCTTCCCAGACGCGACAAAAGCCTTGCTGAGGAAGCAGTGGCGAAGGGCTGTTTGCTCCAAACCAAAGCCTCTGCGAAAGGACAGCATTCCCCGAGCAATGTTTTGGGGGCTGCTGCTGCGTGCCTGAGCCCATTCTCGCGGTGGGAGAAACCCGCATACAGCGAAAGCCCCTTTGCCTTGGCATCTCCCCTTGGAAAGCACAGCATTCTTTGGGAAATCAAAGTTGGGTTTGGGGATGCTGCTGCTGCTTGCCTAAGCGAGTCTCCGCAGCATGTTGGAAGACACCCGCATGGAGCGAAATCCTCTTTGCCCTAGCATCCTTTCTGCCTGAGAGAGAAGCATGGTTGCTCACGTCTGTCACCACGCTCCCCAGGAGCAAGTGTGGGGAAGGCACAGCACGCCGCCCCCGGGGAAGAGAAGGATCCCTTGGCCTTGGGGTCGGGAAACGCTCGGGAACAGGATAGCCTGCCGCGGCACGAAATGCAGGCCGGTGGCCAGACATGTGTCACCCGCTCCCTGTGCGGAGAGATGGAAGCCTGGCTGCTAAGGAGACATGAGGGGACGACTAGGGCAGGGGCGCGTGCTCCACTCTAAGGAGTCTGGGCAGAAGGCAGGCCTGTCCTGTGCCTCTGTTACCAAGGGGACACCATCTCCTTGGCCACCTGTCCCAAGGGCAGACTTGGGCTTGCCACCAGGTGCCATACCCGGAACTCGCAGAAGCAACCCCATGGAGAAACGTGCAGTCAGATGCCGTCTTCCACCAAGAGGTGGCAGCATTGTGGGTGGCCGGGGTGTGCCGGGGAAAGAGTGGAGACAGTCCCCACTGTTCCCCATCCCAGTGCTCGGGCCTTGTGCAGGGATCCTGTTGCCTCCTCTCTCCTGTGGTGAAGGCACTGGCCTTGACCCCGAGTCTGCCCGAGCGCCGGAGCAAAAGGCAAAGCCTTACCTACGCCAGGAGATGGTAATAGCCATAGAGTGTCATGCTAGGCCACGCACGCTGCTGCAGGGTTGTGACTGTGTCTGCTTAGATCGGCTTAGCAAGGTGAACCCCGGGCGCGAACTTGGAGCCCGGGAAAACAAGGCCCAAGAGGCACCAGCTCTCCCGCGGCTCTTCTTTCCAGCCGCGACAGAGCGAACGACCAAAGCCTTGCTGAGGAAGCAGAAGCGAAGTGCGGTTTGCGCCAAGCTGAAAACCTCTGCGAAAGCATAGCAGTCGCTGGGAAATCAGAGTCGGTTCTGTGGGCTGCTTTTGTTGCTTGCCTTAGCCTAGTATTCGCAGCACAATGGGAAAAACCCGCATAGAGCGAAAGCTTCTTGGCCGGGGCATCCCCTCTGGGAAAGCACAGCATTCTCTGGGAAATCAGAGTCGGGTCTGTGGGATGCTGCCTGCTGCTTGCCGGAGCTAGTCTCCCCTGCACGGTGGAATAAACCCGCATGGGGCGAAATTCTCTTTGCCTGGGCTTCCGCTCTGCCTGAGAGAGAAGCGCGGTGGTGCCTGTGGAAAGAGCCTTAAGGAAAGGGACACATCTGTCCCTGCAGAGCGAAGGAAGCCGGGCTGCTAAGGAGACACGAGGGGAAGATTAGGGCAGGGGAAAGGGCTCCACTCTGAGGAAGGAGTCTGGGCAGAAAGCTTGCCTGTCCTGAGCCTTTGGGCCCAAGGAGACAGCAGCTCCTTGGCCACCTGACCGTGGTGGAGCCATGGGCTTGCCACCAGGCGCCTACCCTAAACTCGAGAAACAACTCCCAGAAAGACCTGGCCGTCAGATGCCGTCTTCCTCCGGGATGTAGAAGCTTGGAGGAGGCCCGGGTTTTAAGGGGAAGGAGTGGTGACAGTCCCCCAAAGCTCCCTATTCAGTGCACGGGCGGTGTGCAGGGATCCTGTCACCTCTCCTTTCCTGTGGGGAAAGCACAGGCCTAGTCCGCGAGTCGGCCTGAGCGCCAGAGTAAAAGGCCAAGCGATGCCTACACCGGGAGATGGTAGTGTGCATGGAGTGCCATCCTAGGCTAAGCGCGCTACTGCACGGTTGCGACTGTGTCTGCGTAGTTCGGCCTGGCAGGGTGAACCCAGGACGCGAACATGGAGCCAGGGAAAGCAAGGCCCAAGAGGCACCAGCTCTCCCGCAGCTCTTCTTCCCAGACGCGACAGAAGCCTTGCTGAGGAAGCAGTGGCGAAGGGCTGTTTGCTCCAAACCAAAGCCTCTGCGAAAGGACAGCATTCCCCGAGCAATGTTTTGGGGGCTGCTGCTGCGTGCCTGAGCCCAGTCTCGCGGTGGGAGAAACCCGCATACAGCGAAAGCCCCTTTGCCTTGGCATCTCCCCTTGGAAAGCACAGCATTCTTTGGGAAATCAAAGTTGGGTTTGGGGATGCTGCTGCTGCTTGCCTAAGCGAGTCTCCGCAGCATGTTGGAAGACACCCGCATGGAGCGAAATCCTCTTTGCCCTAGCATCCTTTCTGCCTGAGAGAGAAGCATGGTTGCTCACGTCTGTCACCACGCTCCCCAGGAGCAAGTGTGGGGAAGGCACAGCACGCCGCCCCCGGGGAAGAGAAGGATCCCTTGGCCTTGGGGTCGGGAAACGCTCGGGAACAGGATAGCCTGCCGCGGCACGAAATGCAGGCCGGTGGCCAGACATGTGTCACCCGCTCCCTGTGCGGAGAGATGGAAGCCTGGCTGCTAAGGAGACATGAGGGGACGACTAGGGCAGGGGCGCGTGCTCCACTCTAAGGAGTCTGGGCAGAAGGCAGGCCTGTCCTGTGCCTCTGTTACCAAGGGGACACCATCTCCTTGGCCACCTGTCCCAAGGGCAGACTTGGGCTTGCCACCAGGTGCCATACCCGGAACTCGCAGAAGCAACCCCATGGAGAAACGTGCAGTCAGATGCCGTCTTCCACCAAGATGTGGCAGCATTGTGGGTGGCCGGGGTGTGCCGGGGAAAGAGTGGAGACAGTCCCCACTGTTCCCCATCCCAGTGCTCGGGCCTTGTGCAGGGATCCTGTTGCCTCCTCTCTCCTGTGGTGAAGGCACTGGCCTTGACCCCGAGTCTGCCCGAGCGCCGGAGCAAAAGGCAAAGCCTTACCTACGCCAGGAGATGGTAATAGCCATAGAGTGTCATGCTAGGCCACGCACGCTGCTGCAGGGTTGTGACTGTGTCTGCTTAGATCGGCTTAGCAAGGTGAACCCCGGGCGCGAACTTGGAGCCCGGGAAAACAAGGCCCAAGAGGCACCAGCTCTCCCGCGGCTCTTCTTTCCAGCCGCGACAGAGCGAACGACCAAAGCCTTGCTGAGGAAGCAGAAGCGAAGTGCGGTTTGCGCCAAGCTGAAAACCTCTGCGAAAGCATAGCAGTCGCTGGGAAATCAGAGTCGGTTCTGTGGGCTGCTTTTGTTGCTTGCCTTAGCCTAGTATTCGCAGCACAATGGGAAAAACCCGCATAGAGCGAAAGCTTCTTGGCCGGGGCATCCCCTCTGGGAAAGCACAGCATTCTCTGGGAAATCAGAGTCGGGTCTGTGGGATGCTGCCTGCTGCTTGCCGGAGCTAGTCTCCCCTGCACGGTGGAATAAACCCGCATGGGGCGAAATTCTCTTTGCCTGGGCTTCCGCTCTGCCTGAGAGAGAAGCGCGGTGGTGCCTGTGGAAAGAGCCTTAAGGAAAGGGACACATCTGTCCCTGCAGAGCGAAGGAAGCCGGGCTGCTAAGGAGACACGAGGGGAAGATTAGGGCAGGGGAAAGGGCTCCACTCTGAGGAAGGAGTCTGGGCAGAAAGCTTGCCTGTCCTGAGCCTTTGGGCCCAAGGAGACAGCAGCTCCTTGGCCACCTGACCGTGGTGGAGCCATGGGCTTGCCACCAGGCGCCTACCCTAAACTCGAGAAACAACTCCCAGAAAGACCTGGCCGTCAGATGCCGTCTTCCTCCGGGATGTAGAAGCTTGGAGGAGGCCCGGGTTTTAAGGGGAAGGAGTGGTGACAGTCCCCCAAAGCTCCCTATTCAGTGCACGGGCGGTGTGCAGGGATCCTGTCACCTCTCCTTTCCTGTGGGGAAAGCACAGGCCTAGTCCGCGAGTCGGCCTGAGCGCCAGAGTAAAAGGCCAAGCGATGCCTACACCGGGAGATGGTAGTGTGCATGGAGTGCCATCCTAGGCTAAGCGCGCTACTGCACGGTTGCGACTGTGTCTGCGTAGTTCGGCCTGGCAGGGTGAACCCAGGACGCGAACATGGAGCCAGGGAAAGCAAGGCCCAAGAGGCACCAGCTCTCCCGCAGCTCTTCTTCCCAGACGCGACAGAAGCCTTGCTGAGGAAGCAGTGGCGAAGGGCTGTTTGCTCCAAACCAAAGCCTCTGCGAAAGGACAGCATTCCCCGAGAAATGTTTTGGGGGCTGCTGCTGCGTGCCTGAGCCCAGCCTCGCGGTGGGAGAAACCCGCATACAGCGAAAGCCCCTTTGCCTTGGCATCTCCCCTTGGAAAGCACAGCATTCTTTGGGAAATCAAAGTTGGGTTTGGGGATGCTGCTGCTGCTTGCCTAAGCGAGTCTCCGCAGCATGTTGGAAGACACCCGCATGGAGCGAAATCCTCTTTGCCCTAGCATCCTTTCTGCCTGAGAGAGAAGCATGGTTGCTCACGTCTGTCACCACGCTCCCCAGGAGCAAGTGTGGGGAAGGCACAGCACGCCGCCCCCGGGGAAGAGAAGGATCCCTTGGCCTTGGGGTCGGGAAACGCTCGGGAACAGGATAGCCTGCCGCGGCACGAAATGCAGGCCGGTGGCCAGACATGTGTCACCCGCTCCCTGTGCGGAGAGATGGAAGCCTGGCTGCTAAGGAGACATGAGGGGACGACTAGGGCAGGGGCGCGTGCTCCACTCTAAGGAGTCTGGGCAGAAGGCAGGCCTGTCCTGTGCCTCTGTTACCAAGGGGACACCATCTCCTTGGCCACCTGTCCCAAGGGCAGACTTGGGCTTGCCACCAGGTGCCATACCCGGAACTCGCAGAAGCAACCCCATGGAGAAACGTGCAGTCAGATGCCGTCTTCCACCAAGAGGTGGCAGCATTGTGGGTGGCCGGGGTGTGCCGGGGAAAGAGTGGAGACAGTCCCCACTGTTCCCCATCCCAGTGCTCGGGCCTTGTGCAGGGATCCTGTTGCCTCCTCTCTCCTGTGGTGAAGGCACTGGCCTTGACCCCGAGTCTGCCCGAGCGCCGGAGCAAAAGGCAAAGCCTTACCTACGCCAGGAGATGGTAATAGCCATAGAGTGTCATGCTAGGCCACGCACGCTGCTGCAGGGTTGTGACTGTGTCTGCTTAGATCGGCTTAGCAAGGTGAACCCCGGGCGCGAACTTGGAGCCCGGGAAAACAAGGCCCAAGAGGCACCAGCTCTCCCGCGGCTCTTCTTTCCAGCCGCGACAGAGCGAACGACCAAAGCCTTGCTGAGGAAGCAGAAGCGAAGTGCGGTTTGCGCCAAGCTGAAAACCTCTGCGAAAGCATAGCAGTCGCTGGGAAATCAGAGTCGGTTCTGTGGGCTGCTTTTGTTGCTTGCCTTAGCCTAGTATTCGCAGCACAATGGGAAAAACCCGCATAGAGCGAAAGCTTCTTGGCCGGGGCATCCCCTCTGGGAAAGCACAGCATTCTCTGGGAAATCAGAGTCGGGTCTGTGGGATGCTGCCTGCTGCTTGCCGGAGCTAGTCTCCCCTGCACGGTGGAATAAACCCGCATGGGGCGAAATTCTCTTTGCCTGGGCTTCCGCTCTGCCTGAGAGAGAAGCGCGGTGGTGCCTGTGGAAAGAGCCTTAAGGAAAGGGACACATCTGTCCCTGCAGAGCGAAGGAAGCCGGGCTGCTAAGGAGACACGAGGGGAAGATTAGGGCAGGGGAAAGGGCTCCACTCTGAGGAAGGAGTCTGGGCAGAAAGCTTGCCTGTCCTGAGCCTTTGGGCCCAAGGAGACAGCAGCTCCTTGGCCACCTGACCGTGGTGGAGCCATGGGCTTGCCACCAGGCGCCTACCCTAAACTCGAGAAACAACTCCCAGAAAGACCTGGCCATCAGATGCCGTCTTCCTCCGGGATGTAGAAGCTTGGAGGAGGCCCGGGTTTTAAGGGGAAGGAGTGGTGACAGTCCCCCAAAGCTCCCTATTCAGTGCACGGGCGGTGTGCAGGGATCCTGTCACCTCTCCTTTCCTGTGGGGAAAGCACAGGCCTAGTCCGCGAGTCGGCCTGAGCGCCAGAGTAAAAGGCCAAGCGATGCCTACACCGGGAGATGGTAGTGTGCATGGAGTGCCATCCTAGGCTAAGCGCGCTACTGCACGGTTGCGACTGTGTCTGCGTAGTTCGGCCTGGCAGGGTGAACCCAGGACGCGAACATGGAGCCAGGGAAAGCAAGGCCCAAGAGGCACCAGCTCTCCCGCAGCTCTTCTTCCCAGACGCGACAGAAGCCTTGCTGAGGAAGCAGTGGCGAAGGGCTGTTTGCTCCAAACCAAAGCCTCTGCGAAAGGACAGCATTCCCCGAGAAATGTTTTGGGGGCTGCTGCTGCGTGCCTGAGCCCAGTCTCGCGGTGGGAGAAACCCGCATACAGCGAAAACCCCTTTGCCTTGGCATCTCCCCTTGGAAAGCACAGCATTCTTTGGGAAATCAAAGTTGGGTTTGGGGATGCTGCTGCTGCTTGCCTAAGCGAGTCTCCGCAGCATGTTGGAAGACACCCGCATGGAGCGAAATCCTCTTTGCCCTAGCATCCTTTCTGCCTGAGAGAGAAGCATGGTTGCTCACGTCTGTCACCACGCTCCCCAGGAGCAAGTGTGGGGAAGGCACAGCACGCCGCCCCCGGGGAAGAGAAGGATCCCTTGGCCTTGGGGTCGGGAAACGCTCGGGAACAGGATAGCCTGCCGCGGCACGAAATGCAGGCCGGTGGCCAGACATGTGTCACCCGCTCCCTGTGCGGAGAGATGGAAGCCTGGCTGCTAAGGAGACATGAGGGGACGACTAGGGCAGGGGCGCGTGCTCCACTCTAAGGAGTCTGGGCAGAAGGCAGGCCTGTCCTGTGCCTCTGTTACCAAGGGGACACCATCTCCTTGGCCACCTGTCCCAAGGGCAGACTTGGGCTTGCCACCAGGTGCCATACCCGGAACTCGCAGAAGCAACCCCATGGAGAAACGTGCAGTCAGATGCCGTCTTCCACCAAGAGGTGGCAGCATTGTGGGTGGCCGGGGTGTGCCGGGGAAAGAGTGGAGACAGTCCCCACTGTTCCCCATCCCAGTGCTCGGGCCTTGTGCAGGGATCCTGTTGCCTCCTCTCTCCTGTGGTGAAGGCACTGGCCTTGACCCCGAGTCTGCCCGAGCGCCGGAGCAAAAGGCAAAGCCTTACCTACGCCAGGAGATGGTAATAGCCATAGAGTGTCATGCTAGGCCACGCACGCTGCTGCAGGGTTGTGACTGTGTCTGCTTAGATCGGCTTAGCAAGGTGAACCCCGGGCGCGAACTTGGAGCCCGGGAAAACAAGGCCCAAGAGGCACCAGCTCTCCCGCGGCTCTTCTTTCCAGCCGCGACAGAGCGAACGACCAAAGCCTTGCTGAGGAAGCAGAAGCGAAGTGCGGTTTGCGCCAAGCTGAAAACCTCTGCGAAAGCATAGCAGTCGCTGGGAAATCAGAGTCGGTTCTGTGGGCTGCTTTTGTTGCTTGCCTTAGCCTAGTATTCGCAGCACAATGGGAAAAACCCGCATAGAGCGAAAGCTTCTTGGCCGGGGCATCCCCTCTGGGAAAGCACAGCATTCTCTGGGAAATCAGAGTCGGGTCTGTGGGATGCTGCCTGCTGCTTGCCGGAGCTAGTCTCCCCTGCACGGTGGAATAAACCCGCATGGGGCGAAATTCTCTTTGCCTGGGCTTCCGCTCTGCCTGAGAGAGAAGCGCGGTGGTGCCTGTGGAAAGAGCCTTAAGGAAAGGGACACATCTGTCCCTGCAGAGCGAAGGAAGCCGGGCTGCTAAGGAGACACGAGGGGAAGATTAGGGCAGGGGAAAGGGCTCCACTCTGAGGAAGGAGTCTGGGCAGAAAGCTTGCCTGTCCTGAGCCTTTGGGCCCAAGGAGACAGCAGCTCCTTGGCCACCTGACCGTGGTGGAGCCATGGGCTTGCCACCAGGCGCCTACCCTAAACTCGAGAAACAACTCCCAGAAAGACCTGGCCGTCAGATGCCGTCTTCCTCCGGGATGTAGAAGCTTGGAGGAGGCCCGGGTTTTAAGGGGAAGGAGTGGTGACAGTCCCCCAAAGCTCCCTATTCAGTGCACGGGCGGTGTGCAGGGATCCTGTCACCTCTCCTTTCCTGTGGGGAAAGCACAGGCCTAGTCCGCGAGTCGGCCTGAGCGCCAGAGTAAAAGGCCAAGCGATGCCTACACCGGGAGATGGTAGTGTGCATGGAGTGCCATCCTAGGCTAAGCGCGCTACTGCACGGTTGCGACTGTGTCTGCGTAGTTCGGCCTGGCAGGGTGAACCCAGGACGCGAACATGGAGCCAGGGAAAGCAAGGCCCAAGAGGCACCAGCTCTCCCGCAGCTCTTCTTCCCAGACGCGACAGAAGCCTTGCTGAGGAAGCAGTGGCGAAGGGCTGTTTGCTCCAAACCAAAGCCTCTGCGAAAGGACAGCATTCCCCGAGAAATGTTTTGGGGGCTGCTGCTGCGTGCCTGAGCCCAGCCTCGCGGTGGGAGAAACCCGCATACAGCGAAAGCCCCTTTGCCTTGGCATCTCCCCTTGGAAAGCACAGCATTCTTTGGGAAATCAAAGTTGGGTTTGGGGATGCTGCTGCTGCTTGCCTAAGCGAGTCTCCGCAGCATGTTGGAAGACACCCGCATGGAGCGAAATCCTCTTTGCCCTAGCATCCTTTCTGCCTGAGAGAGAAGCATGGTTGCTCACGTCTGTCACCACGCTCCCCAGGAGCAAGTGTGGGGAAGGCACAGCACGCCGCCCCCGGGGAAGAGAAGGATCCCTTGGCCTTGGGGTCGGGAAACGCTCGGGAACAGGATAGCCTGCCGCGGCACGAAATGCAGGCCGGTGGCCAGACATGTGTCACCCGCTCCCTGTGCGGAGAGATGGAAGCCTGGCTGCTAAGGAGACATGAGGGGACGACTAGGGCAGGGGCGCGTGCTCCACTCTAAGGAGTCTGGGCAGAAGGCAGGCCTGTCCTGTGCCTCTGTTACCAAGGGGACACCATCTCCTTGGCCACCTGTCCCAAGGGCAGACTTGGGCTTGCCACCAGGTGCCATACCCGGAACTCGCAGAAGCAACCCCATGGAGAAACGTGCAGTCAGATGCCGTCTTCCACCAAGAGGTGGCAGCATTGTGGGTGGCCGGGGTGTGCCGGGGAAAGAGTGGAGACAGTCCCCACTGTTCCCCATCCCAGTGCTCGGGCCTTGTGCAGGGATCCTGTTGCCTCCTCTCTCCTGTGGTGAAGGCACTGGCCTTGACCCCGAGTCTGCCCGAGCGCCGGAGCAAAAGGCAAAGCCTTACCTACGCCAGGAGATGGTAATAGCCATAGAGTGTCATGCTAGGCCACGCACGCTGCTGCAGGGTTGTGACTGTGTCTGCTTAGATCGGCTTAGCAAGGTGAACCCCGGGCGCGAACTTGGAGCCCGGGAAAACAAGGCCCAAGAGGCACCAGCTCTCCCGCGGCTCTTCTTTCCAGCCGCGACAGAGCGAACGACCAAAGCCTTGCTGAGGAAGCAGAAGCGAAGTGCGGTTTGCGCCAAGCTGAAAACCTCTGCGAAAGCATAGCAGTCGCTGGGAAATCAGAGTCGGTTCTGTGGGCTGCTTTTGTTGCTTGCCTTAGCCTAGTATTCGCAGCACAATGGGAAAAACCCGCATAGAGCGAAAGCTTCTTGGCCGGGGCATCCCCTCTGGGAAAGCACAGCATTCTCTGGGAAATCAGAGTCGGGTCTGTGGGATGCTGCCTGCTGCTTGCCGGAGCTAGTCTCCCCTGCACGGTGGAATAAACCCGCATGGGGCGAAATTCTCTTTGCCTGGGCTTCCGCTCTGCCTGAGAGAGAAGCGCGGTGGTGCCTGTGGAAAGAGCCTTAAGGAAAGGGACACATCTGTCCCTGCAGAGCGAAGGAAGCCGGGCTGCTAAGGAGACACGAGGGGAAGATTAGGGCAGGGGAAAGGGCTCCACTCTGAGGAAGGAGTCTGGGCAGAAAGCTTGCCTGTCCTGAGCCTTTGGGCCCAAGGAGACAGCAGCTCCTTGGCCACCTGACCGTGGTGGAGCCATGGGCTTGCCACCAGGCGCCTACCCTAAACTCGAGAAACAACTCCCAGAAAGACCTGGCCATCAGATGCCGTCTTCCTCCGGGATGTAGAAGCTTGGAGGAGGCCCGGGTTTTAAGGGGAAGGAGTGGTGACAGTCCCCCAAAGCTCCCTATTCAGTGCACGGGCGGTGTGCAGGGATCCTGTCACCTCTCCTTTCCTGTGGGGAAAGCACAGGCCTAGTCCGCGAGTCGGCCTGAGCGCCAGAGTAAAAGGCCAAGCGATGCCTACACCGGGAGATGGTAGTGTGCATGGAGTGCCATCCTAGGCTAAGCGCGCTACTGCACGGTTGCGACTGTGTCTGCGTAGTTCGGCCTGGCAGGGTGAACCCAGGACGCGAACATGGAGCCAGGGAAAGCAAGGCCCAAGAGGCACCAGCTCTCCCGCAGCTCTTCTTCCCAGACGCGACAGAAGCCTTGCTGAGGAAGCAGTGGCGAAGGGCTGTTTGCTCCAAACCAAAGCCTCTGCGAAAGGACAGCATTCCCCGAGAAATGTTTTGGGGGCTGCTGCTGCGTGCCTGAGCCCAGTCTCGCGGTGGGAGAAACCCGCATACAGCGAAAACCCCTTTGCCTTGGCATCTCCCCTTGGAAAGCACAGCATTCTTTGGGAAATCAAAGTTGGGTTTGGGGATGCTGCTGCTGCTTGCCTAAGCGAGTCTCCGCAGCATGTTGGAAGACACCCGCATGGAGCGAAATCCTCTTTGCCCTAGCATCCTTTCTGCCTGAGAGAGAAGCATGGTTGCTCACGTCTGTCACCACGCTCCCCAGGAGCAAGTGTGGGGAAGGCACAGCACGCCGCCCCCGGGGAAGAGAAGGATCCCTTGGCCTTGGGGTCGGGAAACGCTCGGGAACAGGATAGCCTGCCGCGGCACGAAATGCAGGCCGGTGGCCAGACATGTGTCACCCGCTCCCTGTGCGGAGAGATGGAAGCCTGGCTGCTAAGGAGACATGAGGGGACGACTAGGGCAGGGGCGCGTGCTCCACTCTAAGGAGTCTGGGCAGAAGGCAGGCCTGTCCTGTGCCTCTGTTACCAAGGGGACACCATCTCCTTGGCCACCTGTCCCAAGGGCAGACTTGGGCTTGCCACCAGGTGCCATACCCGGAACTCGCAGAAGCAACCCCATGGAGAAACGTGCAGTCAGATGCCGTCTTCCACCAAGAGGTGGCAGCATTGTGGGTGGCCGGGGTGTGCCGGGGAAAGAGTGGAGACAGTCCCCACTGTTCCCCATCCCAGTGCTCGGGCCTTGTGCAGGGATCCTGTTGCCTCCTCTCTCCTGTGGTGAAGGCACTGGCCTTGACCCCGAGTCTGCCCGAGCGCCGGAGCAAAAGGCAAAGCCTTACCTACGCCAGGAGATGGTAATAGCCATAGAGTGTCATGCTAGGCCACGCACGCTGCTGCAGGGTTGTGACTGTGTCTGCTTAGATCGGCTTAGCAAGGTGAACCCCGGGCGCGAACTTGGAGCCCGGGAAAACAAGGCCCAAGAGGCACCAGCTCTCCCGCGGCTCTTCTTTCCAGCCGCGACAGAGCGAACGACCAAAGCCTTGCTGAGGAAGCAGAAGCGAAGTGCGGTTTGCGCCAAGCTGAAAACCTCTGCGAAAGCATAGCAGTCGCTGGGAAATCAGAGTCGGTTCTGTGGGCTGCTTTTGTTGCTTGCCTTAGCCTAGTATTCGCAGCACAATGGGAAAAACCCGCATAGAGCGAAAGCTTCTTGGCCGGGGCATCCCCTCTGGGAAAGCACAGCATTCTCTGGGAAATCAGAGTCGGGTCTGTGGGATGCTGCCTGCTGCTTGCCGGAGCTAGTCTCCCCTGCACGGTGGAATAAACCCGCATGGGGCGAAATTCTCTTTGCCTGGGCTTCCGCTCTGCCTGAGAGAGAAGCGCGGTGGTGCCTGTGGAAAGAGCCTTAAGGAAAGGGACACATCTGTCCCTGCAGAGCGAAGGAAGCCGGGCTGCTAAGGAGACACGAGGGGAAGATTAGGGCAGGGGAAAGGGCTCCACTCTGAGGAAGGAGTCTGGGCAGAAAGCTTGCCTGTCCTGAGCCTTTGGGCCCAAGGAGACAGCAGCTCCTTGGCCACCTGACCGTGGTGGAGCCATGGGCTTGCCACCAGGCGCCTACCCTAAACTCGAGAAACAACTCCCAGAAAGACCTGGCCATCAGATGCCGTCTTCCTCCGGGATGTAGAAGCTTGGAGGAGGCCCGGGTTTTAAGGGGAAGGAGTGGTGACAGTCCCCCAAAGCTCCCTATTCAGTGCACGGGCGGTGTGCAGGGATCCTGTCACCTCTCCTTTCCTGTGGGGAAAGCACAGGCCTAGTCCGCGAGTCGGCCTGAGCGCCAGAGTAAAAGGCCAAGCGATGCCTACACCGGGAGATGGTAGTGTGCATGGAGTGCCATCCTAGGCTAAGCGCGCTACTGCACGGTTGCGACTGTGTCTGCGTAGTTCGGCCTGGCAGGGTGAACCCAGGACGCGAACATGGAGCCAGGGAAAGCAAGGCCCAAGAGGCACCAGCTCTCCCGCAGCTCTTCTTCCCAGACGCGACAGAAGCCTTGCTGAGGAAGCAGTGGCGAAGGGCTGTTTGCTCCAAACCAAAGCCTCTGCGAAAGGACAGCATTCCCCGAGCAATGTTTTGGGGGCTGCTGCTGCGTGCCTGAGCCCAGTCTCGCGGTGGGAGAAACCCGCATACAGCGAAAGCCCCTTTGCCTTGGCATCTCCCCTTGGAAAGCACAGCATTCTTTGGGAAATCAAAGTTGGGTTTGGGGATGCTGCTGCTGCTTGCCTAAGCGAGTCTCCGCAGCATGTTGGAAGACACCCGCATGGAGCGAAATCCTCTTTGCCCTAGCATCCTTTCTGCCTGAGAGAGAAGCATGGTTGCTCACGTCTGTCACCACGCTCCCCAGGAGCAAGTGTGGGGAAGGCACAGCACGCCGCCCCCGGGGAAGAGAAGGATCCCTTGGCCTTGGGGTCGGGAAACGCTCGGGAACAGGATAGCCTGCCGCGGCACGAAATGCAGGCCGGTGGCCAGACATGTGTCACCCGCTCCCTGTGCGGAGAGATGGAAGCCTGGCTGCTAAGGAGACATGAGGGGACGACTAGGGCAGGGGCGCGTGCTCCACTCTAAGGAGTCTGGGCAGAAGGCAGGCCTGTCCTGTGCCTCTGTTACCAAGGGGACACCATCTCCTTGGCCACCTGTCCCAAGGGCAGACTTGGGCTTGCCACCAGGTGCCATACCCGGAACTCGCAGAAGCAACCCCATGGAGAAACGTGCAGTCAGATGCCGTCTTCCACCAAGAGGTGGCAGCATTGTGGGTGGCCGGGGTGTGCCGGGGAAAGAGTGGAGACAGTCCCCACTGTTCCCCATCCCAGTGCTCGGGCCTTGTGCAGGGATCCTGTTGCCTCCTCTCTCCTGTGGTGAAGGCACTGGCCTTGACCCCGAGTCTGCCCGAGCGCCGGAGCAAAAGGCAAAGCCTTACCTACGCCAGGAGATGGTAATAGCCATAGAGTGTCATGCTAGGCCACGCACGCTGCTGCAGGGTTGTGACTGTGTCTGCTTAGATCGGCTTAGCAAGGTGAACCCCGGGCGCGAACTTGGAGCCCGGGAAAACAAGGCCCAAGAGGCACCAGCTCTCCCGCGGCTCTTCTTTCCAGCCGCGACAGAGCGAACGACCAAAGCCTTGCTGAGGAAGCAGAAGCGAAGTGCGGTTTGCGCCAAGCTGAAAACCTCTGCGAAAGCATAGCAGTCGCTGGGAAATCAGAGTCGGTTCTGTGGGCTGCTTTTGTTGCTTGCCTTAGCCTAGTATTCGCAGCACAATGGGAAAAACCCGCATAGAGCGAAAGCTTCTTGGCCGGGGCATCCCCTCTGGGAAAGCACAGCATTCTCTGGGAAATCAGAGTCGGGTCTGTGGGATGCTGCCTGCTGCTTGCCGGAGCTAGTCTCCCCTGCACGGTGGAATAAACCCGCATGGGGCGAAATTCTCTTTGCCTGGGCTTCCGCTCTGCCTGAGAGAGAAGCGCGGTGGTGCCTGTGGAAAGAGCCTTAAGGAAAGGGACACATCTGTCCCTGCAGAGCGAAGGAAGCCGGGCTGCTAAGGAGACACGAGGGGAAGATTAGGGCAGGGGAAAGGGCTCCACTCTGAGGAAGGAGTCTGGGCAGAAAGCTTGCCTGTCCTGAGCCTTTGGGCCCAAGGAGACAGCAGCTCCTTGGCCACCTGACCGTGGTGGAGCCATGGGCTTGCCACCAGGCGCCTACCCTAAACTCGAGAAACAACTCCCAGAAAGACCTGGCCATCAGATGCCGTCTTCCTCCGGGATGTAGAAGCTTGGAGGAGGCCCGGGTTTTAAGGGGAAGGAGTGGTGACAGTCCCCCAAAGCTCCCTATTCAGTGCACGGGCGGTGTGCAGGGATCCTGTCACCTCTCCTTTCCTGTGGGGAAAGCACAGGCCTAGTCCGCGAGTCGGCCTGAGCGCCAGAGTAAAAGGCCAAGCGATGCCTACACCGGGAGATGGTAGTGTGCATGGAGTGCCATCCTAGGCTAAGCGCGCTACTGCACGGTTGCGACTGTGTCTGCGTAGTTCGGCCTGGCAGGGTGAACCCAGGACGCGAACATGGAGCCAGGGAAAGCAAGGCCCAAGAGGCACCAGCTCTCCCGCAGCTCTTCTTCCCAGACGCGACAGAAGCCTTGCTGAGGAAGCAGTGGCGAAGGGCTGTTTGCTCCAAACCAAAGCCTCTGCGAAAGGACAGCATTCCCCGAGCAATGTTTTGGGGGCTGCTGCTGCGTGCCTGAGCCCAGTCTCGCGGTGGGAGAAACCCGCATACAGCGAAAGCCCCTTTGCCTTGGCATCTCCCCTTGGAAAGCACAGCATTCTTTGGGAAATCAAAGTTGGGTTTGGGGATGCTGCTGCTGCTTGCCTAAGCGAGTCTCCGCAGCATGTTGGAAGACACCCGCATGGAGCGAAATCCTCTTTGCCCTAGCATCCTTTCTGCCTGAGAGAGAAGCATGGTTGCTCACGTCTGTCACCACGCTCCCCAGGAGCAAGTGTGGGGAAGGCACAGCACGCCGCCCCCGGGGAAGAGAAGGATCCCTTGGCCTTGGGGTCGGGAAACGCTCGGGAACAGGATAGCCTGCCGCGGCACGAAATGCAGGCCGGTGGCCAGACATGTGTCACCCGCTCCCTGTGCGGAGAGATGGAAGCCTGGCTGCTAAGGAGACATGAGGGGACGACTAGGGCAGGGGCGCGTGCTCCACTCTAAGGAGTCTGGGCAGAAGGCAGGCCTGTCCTGTGCCTCTGTTACCAAGGGGACACCATCTCCTTGGCCACCTGTCCCAAGGGCAGACTTGGGCTTGCCACCAGGTGCCATACCCGGAACTCGCAGAAACAACCCCATGGAGAAACGTGCAGTCAGATGCCGTCTTCCACCAAGATGTGGCAGCATTGTGGGTGGCCGGGGTGTGCCGGGGAAAGAGTGGAGAAAGTCCCCACTGTTCCCCATCCCAGTGCTCGGGCCTTGTGCAGGGATCCTGTTGCCTCCTCTCTCCTGTGGTGAAGGCACTGGCCTTGACCCCGAGTCTGCCCGAGCGCCGGAGCAAAAGGCAAAGCCTTACCTACGCCAGGAGATGGTAATAGCCATAGAGTGTCATGCTAGGCCACGCACGCTGCTGCAGGGTTGTGACTGTGTCTGCTTAGATCGGCTTAGCAAGGTGAACCCCGGGCGCGAACTTGGAGCCCGGGAAAACAAGGCCCAAGAGGCACCAGCTCTCCCGCGGCTCTTCTTTCCAGCCGCGACAGAGCGAACGACCAAAGCCTTGCTGAGGAAGCAGAAGCGAAGTGCGGTTTGAGCCAAGCTGAAAACCTCTGCGAAAGCATAGCAGTCGCTGGGAAATCAGAGTCGGTTCTGTGGGCTGCTTTTGTTGCTTGCCTTAGCCTAGTATTCGCAGCACAATGGGAAAAACCCGCATAGAGCGAAAGCTTCTTGGCCGGGGCATCCCCTCTGGGAAAGCACAGCATTCTCTGGGAAATCAGAGTCGGGTCTGTGGGATGCTGCCTGCTGCTTGCCGGAGCTAGTCTCCCCTGCACGGTGGAATAAACCCGCATGGGGCGAAATTCTCTTTGCCTGGGCTTCCGCTCTGCCTGAGAGAGAAGCGCGGTGGTGCCTGTGGAAAGAGCCTTAAGGAAAGGGACACATCTGTCCCTGCAGAGCGAAGGAAGCCGGGCTGCTAAGGAGACACGAGGGGAAGATTAGGGCAGGGGAAAGGGCTCCACTCTGAGGAAGGAGTCTGGGCAGAAAGCTTGCCTGTCCTGAGCCTTTGGGCCCAAGGAGACAGCAGCTCCTTGGCCACCTGACCGTGGTGGAGCCATGGGCTTGCCACCAGGCGCCTACCCTAAACTCGAGAAACAACTCCCAGAAAGACCTGGCCATCAGATGCCGTCTTCCTCCGGGATGTAGAAGCTTGGAGGAGGCCCGGGTTTTAAGGGGAAGGAGTGGTGACAGTCCCCCAAAGCTCCCTATTCAGTGCACGGGCGGTGTGCAGGGATCCTGTCACCTCTCCTTTCCTGTGGGGAAAGCACAGGCCTAGTCCGCGAGTCGGCCTGAGCGCCAGAGTAAAAGGCCAAGCGATGCCTACACCGGGAGATGGTAGTGTGCATGGAGTGCCATCCTAGGCTAAGCGCGCTACTGCACGGTTGCGACTGTGTCTGCGTAGTTCGGCCTGGCAGGGTGAACCCAGGACGCGAACATGGAGCCAGGGAAAGCAAGGCCCAAGAGGCACCAGCTCTCCCGCAGCTCTTCTTCCCAGACGCGACAGAAGCCTTGCTGAGGAAGCAGTGGCGAAGGGCTGTTTGCTCCAAACCAAAGCCTCTGCGAAAGGACAGCATTCCCCGAGCAATGTTTTGGGGGCTGCTGCTGCGTGCCTGAGCCCATTCTCGCGGTGGGAGAAACCCGCATACAGCGAAAGCCCCTTTGCCTTGGCATCTCCCCTTGGAAAGCACAGCATTCTTTGGGAAATCAAAGTTGGGTTTGGGGATGCTGCTGCTGCTTGCCTAAGCGAGTCTCCGCAGCATGTTGGAAGACACCCGCATGGAGCGAAATCCTCTTTGCCCTAGCATCCTTTCTGCCTGAGAGAGAAGCATGGTTGCTCACGTCTGTCACCACGCTCCCCAGGAGCAAGTGTGGGGAAGGCACAGCACGCCGCCCCCGGGGAAGAGAAGGATCCCTTGGCCTTGGGGTCGGGAAACGCTCGGGAACAGGATAGCCTGCCGCGGCACGAAATGCAGGCCGGTGGCCAGACATGTGTCACCCGCTCCCTGTGCGGAGAGATGGAAGCCTGGCTGCTAAGGAGACATGAGGGGACGACTAGGGCAGGGGCGCGTGCTCCACTCTAAGGAGTCTGGGCAGAAGGCAGGCCTGTCCTGTGCCTCTGTTACCAAGGGGACACCATCTCCTTGGCCACCTGTCCCAAGGGCAGACTTGGGCTTGCCACCAGGTGCCATACCCGGAACTCGCAGAAACAACCCCATGGAGAAACGTGCAGTCAGATGCCGTCTTCCACCAAGAGGTGGCAGCATTGTGGGTGGCCGGGGTGTGCCGGGGAAAGAGTGGAGACAGTCCCCACTGTTCCCCATCCCAGTGCTCGGGCCTTGTGCAGGGATCCTGTTGCCTCCTCTCTCCTGTGGTGAAGGCACTGGCCTTGACCCCGAGTCTGCCCGAGCGCCGGAGCAAAAGGCAAAGCCTTACCTACGCCAGGAGATGGTAATAGCCATAGAGTGTCATGCTAGGCCACGCACGCTGCTGCAGGGTTGTGACTGTGTCTGCTTAGATCGGCTTAGCAAGGTGAACCCCGGGCGCGAACTTGGAGCCCGGGAAAACAAGGCCCAAGAGGCACCAGCTCTCCCGCGGCTCTTCTTTCCAGCCGCGACAGAGCGAACGACCAAAGCCTTGCTGAGGAAGCAGAAGCGAAGTGCGGTTTGCGCCAAGCTGAAAACCTCTGCGAAAGCATAGCAGTCGCTGGGAAATCAGAGTCGGTTCTGTGGGCTGCTTTTGTTGCTTGCCTTAGCCTAGTATTCGCAGCACAATGGGAAAAACCCGCATAGAGCGAAAGCTTCTTGGCCGGGGCATCCCCTCTGGGAAAGCACAGCATTCTCTGGGAAATCAGAGTCGGGTCTGTGGGATGCTGCCTGCTGCTTGCCGGAGCTAGTCTCCCCTGCACGGTGGAATAAACCCGCATGGGGCGAAATTCTCTTTGCCTGGGCTTCCGCTCTGCCTGAGAGAGAAGCGCGGTGGTGCCTGTGGAAAGAGCCTTAAGGAAAGGGACACATCTGTCCCTGCAGAGCGAAGGAAGCCGGGCTGCTAAGGAGACACGAGGGGAAGATTAGGGCAGGGGAAAGGGCTCCACTCTGAGGAAGGAGTCTGGGCAGAAAGCTTGCCTGTCCTGAGCCTTTGGGCCCAAGGAGACAGCAGCTCCTTGGCCACCTGACCGTGGTGGAGCCATGGGCTTGCCACCAGGCGCCTACCCTAAACTCGAGAAACAACTCCCAGAAAGACCTGGCCATCAGATGCCGTCTTCCTCCGGGATGTAGAAGCTTGGAGGAGGCCCGGGTTTTAAGGGGAAGGAGTGGTGACAGTCCCCCAAAGCTCCCTATTCAGTGCACGGGCGGTGTGCAGGGATCCTGTCACCTCTCCTTTCCTGTGGGGAAAGCACAGGCCTAGTCCGCGAGTCGGCCTGAGCGCCAGAGTAAAAGGCCAAGCGATGCCTACACCGGGAGATGGTAGTGTGCATGGAGTGCCATCCTAGGCTAAGCGCGCTACTGCACGGTTGCGACTGTGTCTGCGTAGTTCGGCCTGGCAGGGTGAACCCAGGACGCGAACATGGAGCCAGGGAAAGCAAGGCCCAAGAGGCACCAGCTCTCCCGCAGCTCTTCTTCCCAGACGCGACAGAAGCCTTGCTGAGGAAGCAGTGGCGAAGGGCTGTTTGCTCCAAACCAAAGCCTCTGCGAAAGGACAGCATTCCCCGAGCAATGTTTTGGGGGCTGCTGCTGCGTGCCTGAGCCCAGTCTCGCGGTGGGAGAAACCCGCATACAGCGAAAGCCCCTTTGCCTTGGCATCTCCCCTTGGAAAGCACAGCATTCTTTGGGAAATCAAAGTTGGGTTTGGGGATGCTGCTGCTGCTTGCCTAAGCGAGTCTCCGCAGCATGTTGGAAGACACCCGCATGGAGCGAAATCCTCTTTGCCCTAGCATCCTTTCTGCCTGAGAGAGAAGCATGGTTGCTCACGTCTGTCACCACGCTCCCCAGGAGCAAGTGTGGGGAAGGCACAGCACGCCGCCCCCGGGGAAGAGAAGGATCCCTTGGCCTTGGGGTCGGGAAACGCTCGGGAACAGGATAGCCTGCCGCGGCACGAAATGCAGGCCGGTGGCCAGACATGTGTCACCCGCTCCCTGTGCGGAGAGATGGAAGCCTGGCTGCTAAGGAGACATGAGGGGACGACTAGGGCAGGGGCGCGTGCTCCACTCTAAGGAGTCTGGGCAGAAGGCAGGCCTGTCCTGTGCCTCTGTTACCAAGGGGACACCATCTCCTTGGCCACCTGTCCCAAGGGCAGACTTGGGCTTGCCACCAGGTGCCATACCCGGAACTCGCAGAAGCAACCCCATGGAGAAACGTGCAGTCAGATGCCGTCTTCCACCAAGAGGTGGCAGCATTGTGGGTGGCCGGGGTGTGCCGGGGAAAGAGTGGAGACAGTCCCCACTGTTCCCCATCCCAGTGCTCGGGCCTTGTGCAGGGATCCTGTTGCCTCCTCTCTCCTGTGGTGAAGGCACTGGCCTTGACCCCGAGTCTGCCCGAGCGCCGGAGCAAAAGGCAAAGCCTTACCTACGCCAGGAGATGGTAATAGCCATAGAGTGTCATGCTAGGCCACGCACGCTGCTGCAGGGTTGTGACTGTGTCTGCTTAGATCGGCTTAGCAAGGTGAACCCCGGGCGCGAACTTGGAGCCCGGGAAAACAAGGCCCAAGAGGCACCAGCTCTCCCGCGGCTCTTCTTTCCAGCCGCGACAGAGCGAACGACCAAAGCCTTGCTGAGGAAGCAGAAGCGAAGTGCGGTTTGCGCCAAGCTGAAAACCTCTGCGAAAGCATAGCAGTCGCTGGGAAATCAGAGTCGGTTCTGTGGGCTGCTTTTGTTGCTTGCCTTAGCCTAGTATTCGCAGCACAATGGGAAAAACCCGCATAGAGCGAAAGCTTCTTGGCCGGGGCATCCCCTCTGGGAAAGCACAGCATTCTCTGGGAAATCAGAGTCGGGTCTGTGGGATGCTGCCTGCTGCTTGCCGGAGCTAGTCTCCCCTGCACGGTGGAATAAACCCGCATGGGGCGAAATTCTCTTTGCCTGGGCTTCCGCTCTGCCTGAGAGAGAAGCGCGGTGGTGCCTGTGGAAAGAGCCTTAAGGAAAGGGACACATCTGTCCCTGCAGAGCGAAGGAAGCCGGGCTGCTAAGGAGACACGAGGGGAAGATTAGGGCAGGGGAAAGGGCTCCACTCTGAGGAAGGAGTCTGGGCAGAAAGCTTGCCTGTCCTGAGCCTTTGGGCCCAAGGAGACAGCAGCTCCTTGGCCACCTGACCGTGGTGGAGCCATGGGCTTGCCACCAGGCGCCTACCCTAAACTCGAGAAACAACTCCCAGAAAGACCTGGCCATCAGATGCCGTCTTCCTCCGGGATGTAGAAGCTTGGAGGAGGCCCGGGTTTTAAGGGGAAGGAGTGGTGACAGTCCCCCAAAGCTCCCTATTCAGTGCACGGGCGGTGTGCAGGGATCCTGTCACCTCTCCTTTCCTGTGGGGAAAGCACAGGCCTAGTCCGCGAGTCGGCCTGAGCGCCAGAGTAAAAGGCCAAGCGATGCCTACACCGGGAGATGGTAGTGTGCATGGAGTGCCATCCTAGGCTAAGCGCGCTACTGCACGGTTGCGACTGTGTCTGCGTAGTTCGGCCTGGCAGGGTGAACCCAGGACGCGAACATGGAGCCAGGGAAAGC
>NW_028134320.1:52500-66484 GCF_964662115.1 Mustela nivalis | reverse complement strand
CTCCCTTTCTCTCCCACCACCCCACCCCTCTCTTTGGTAAAAAACTAAAATCTGCAAAATGAAATGAAATGAAATGAAATGGGGGGGGCGGGAAAAAAGAATAAAAGCTGATTATCTGTATTGCATGTGGCATTGTGGGCTCCAAAACTATGTCTCTTTAAAATAAAACCAACAACCTTGAATTGGCTTTAAAGCCAAAAAAGTCGCACCTGTGTCCACTAAAAAAAGTCAGTCAGTTGTTTCCCCACTCTCAGGCTCCTGTGGGGAAGTCTGAAGTGGGCTGTTTAGGTCCAGGGGAGCACTCGGGCCCCTCCCTGCTGATTTGCAAGATGCTCCAATTTAGACCTCAGAAGGAGTTGGCCCAAGGGCTTGGAGTGACTTTTGTTCCTTGATAGCGAGGCGGGGGAGGCGGGGGAGGGGGGGGAGGAGGGAGGAGGAGGAGCCGCCGCCCCCGCCCCCGCCGCCGGAGGCACCTGGGATGGCAAAGGAGTTGACCACTCCAGCCACACCCCCAGCGTGCAGAAAAGGGTGTGTGTGTGGGGGGGGGGGGGGTGTCTCGCGGCGGAGGTGAAGGCGGGGCAAGGGAGCCGCTGGCAAGGCCCGGGGCAGATTTAAAGTTTTGGACTAATCTTTTTTTTTTTTTTTTTTTCTTTTTTCTTTTCTTTTCCCGTTTGGCCTCTGCCTGCCTCCGCCTCCGCCTCCGCCTCCGCCTCCGCCTCCGCCTCCGCCTCCGCCTCCGCCTCCGCCTTCATCTCGTTCTGTAAAATAGGCTTTATCTGTAGTTGCTTTTCAGCCCCCTGGGAGTCAGTGGGTTGGGCATCAATCAGTTCAGGTGTGTGTACTTGGGGAGGAGGAAGTGGGGAGGGGAGTGGATTTCGGATTTCTAGTGTAGGTCCGCCCATCTTCCTCCACTTCCTCATTCTTTTGACTATTGGGAAGTGGGGGTGGGGGGGGCAGGTGTGTTCCATTTTTGTCTATCCTTCTCTCTCTGGACCATCGATTGGGGCCCTTTCCTTGAGGCATCTTTCCGAGGGAGCGACAATCCCTCTGAATGTAGGGGATGTCATCCCAGATCATGTGACCTGAAAAACATTCGGGCTTGTTCTTACCATGCCCGATTTTTACAGGTGCCTCCTTTAGACTCAGTAAAAAAATCAAGAGTTCCTTTGCAAATGGATGTTAGCAAAAGCGTCCTGAGGGAGAGAAAACATCTCAGATGTGTAACGCATAGGGACACATAGATACAAACAAGATGCAAACAACTTCTAGCCTTTGTTTCAGTCTTACTTGTGGAGAGGTCATGAAAGACCAGAGGCTCAAAATCCACCCCTTGGCTGAAAACAAATCCAAGTGCAACATAGCATGGCCACCTATGGATCCCATCCATCAGTTGTTTTCCATTTCCAATCAAAACACGGCAGGTTCTGTGCAACAGCTGCAGCAACAGCTGCAGCAAGAAACAAACCAAATGAAGACCAGAGCATCTCCCTGAGCGTTGGGTCCTCCCCAAAAGCTGGGCCTTCACTGATGGAACTAAACGGGCTTCCCAGTTTCTAATAGCTTAGTCTCCTAGCAGCCTTCCTCTACTTGTGCACGCAATTCAAACGTGTCGAAAGAAGCCCACTTGGGCCATCTGAGACTCATGGTACCCTGAAATGGTTCTGTTTATGCATTTGACAGAGAGAAACAGCGAGGGAGGGAAACGAGCAGGGGCAGGGAGAGTGGGAGAGGGAGAAGCAGGCTTCCCGCTGAGCAGGGAGCCAGATGAGATGGGGGCCCGGGGTGGGGGTGGGTGCGCGCGCGCGCGCGCGCGCGCGCGCACACACACACAGGATCCCAGGTGCCCGAGATCATGACCTGAGCCTATGGCAGACCCTTAACGCCTGAGCCACCCAGGTGCCCCTGGGTTACTGTTTCTTAAGCGCTTCACATTCCAAAGAACCTGTGTGCCAAAGCGGTATGGGAGCGGGAGCGGCGGCACACAGGAGACCCGTTCTCTCCCTAAGCTACAAAAAGCTCAGGGTCCCCTGGTTGGTTCTCCATAGAGCGCACTGATTCTTAGATCTGAGTCCGGAGTTCCAGCCCCACCCCGGTTGTAGAGATCACTTCCACAAGGACCAAAATAGCAATGAAGAGCTCGATAAACACCGTGCATGGCCTCTGCTGCTCTGCCTACTTGGGCTCTCTTTCTCGCTGTCAAATGCAGAAGTAAAATCTTTAAAATGAAAGAAAGAAAGAAAGAAAGAAAGAAAGAAAGAAAGAAAGAAAGAAAGAAAGAAACATCCTTTTTTCTTTCTTTCTTTCTTTCTTTCTTTGAGAGAGAGAAGAGAGGGGGACACACAAACACACACACGTGTGTATATATGTATGTGTGTATACACACATATGTGTGTGTATACACACACGCACGCACACACATATGTGTGTGCGTGCACACACATGCACGCACACATATATTCTGCGCGTGCAGAAGCAGGGGAAAGGGCAGGCAGAGGGAGAGGGAGAAGTAGGCTCCCTGCTGAGCAAGAAGCCTGATGTGGGACTTGATCCCAGGAACGTGGGATCATGACCTGAGCCAAAGGCAGACGCTTAACCTTAAGGGACTAAGCCGCCCAGGTACCCTGTGAGTGACATTCTTATCTTCAAGGACGGGAAGTTGAGAATGGAAAGGAGAATTCTGGACAAACTGATCTTGTTTGTTTGTTTCTTTCTTTCTTTCTTTCTTTCTTTCTTTCAGATCTGTATGTTCCTTTAGCCTCCCCACGTAGGTTAGTTACTCTTCCACAATCGCCTCTTCTTGTTCAACTCAATATACCAGCAACTAGGATTTGCTCCTTCTCAGGGTCTTGGTTTCCTTAGGAGGGCTTTGTCATGTGACACTTTCAGGGAACAAATTTGTAGGCTCCTTTTCCTGTTACTCCGTCTCATGTCAATGTCATCCTTAGGGTCTGCCACAAACCCTGAGGTAAAGGGTGTGCCCCGGTGACGTCTTCCTTTCCAGCATCTTTGAATTCTCCCTCCTTCATGACCTTGCTCAGCTCCCGCCCCCCTCCCATGCCAGAAATATGGGTGATGGCCTCTCAAAGCTAAGCATACTCTTACCGTACGACACGGCAATCTTGCTCCTTGGTATGTATCGATGACCCAAATGAGTTGAAAACTGAGGTCTGCACAGAAACCTACACGCAGACGTTCACGGCCCCTTCACTCGTAATGGCTTGAACCTGGAGGCAATCCAGAAGTCCCGCAGGAGGAGAATGGATACAGAGAGTGGGGTACATCCAGGCCATGAACTAAATGGTTTTCGGGGCTTTGGAAAGAGATGAGCGAGCTATGGAGCTATGGGGAGCTGTGGGGAGCCAGGCAGGGAAACTTCCGTGTGTATTCCTGACTGAGAGAAGCCAATCAGAAGAGGTGCACCTACCTCACGGCTCCAACTCAATGTGACATGCTGAAGGAGGCCAGACTGTGGAGAGGGTCACGAGATCAGTCGGCTGGAGAGCAGAATATGAACTGTAGTGGACAGCGTCATAGACGGACAGGTGTGTGGAGAGGGTTTCTCCCCCTCTTTGACCAGGTTTTGCTCCAAAGGAGTGCAGCCAAAATTGTAACCATAGGAGGCAGTGGGCTCCCCGAAAAATCTCAAGGAAAAGTACTGTAAGCAACAGGAATAGCTATTGGTCAGGCTCTAAAGGAAAGGGTGGAGAGATTCAACCAGTTGGCCTGAAAGTTGGCGATAAATGTCTTCTCCCAGAATATGGAGGCCTCGGGGTAGTTCTAGATGATGTGGACTATTTTCTTACTTAGAGACCGTGACATTCTGAGAAAATATATAGACTGTAATAAATCATTATTGCAATGGCATCTCGTGAAACTACTCAGTCCACTGAAGTTGTGAAATCTTGCCTCGTGTTAGTAATTTCCATGTCTGTCTTTCATAATAAGCCAATGATATTCAAACTAGTGATAAGGAAGGTAAGAAGTCAGGCAGGCAGGCAGGCAGGGAAAAAGGGAAAACAAAGATCTGTCGGCTGCAGGGGTTTTGGCAGGGGTGGAGGGTGCCTGTTGGGGGGCGGGGGGAGGGTGCGGGTGGGTAGGTGGGTGGGTAGAGTGACTAGGCAGAGCACAGAGGATTTTTAAGGCGGTGGAACTATTCAGAGTGCTACGATGGTGGTAAGATACTTTTGTCGAAACCCAGAGAAGGGGGGCGCCTGGGTGTCTCAGTGAGTCAAGTCTCTGCCTGTGGCTCTGGTCATGATCTCCGGGTCCTGGGATCGAGCCCGGTATTGGGCTCTCTGCTTGGCGGGGAGCCTGCTCCCCGCCCCCCCCCCCCACTTATGATCTGTGTGTCTGTCTGTCTCTCTCTCTGTCAACTAAATAAATAAATAAAGTCGTTATAAAAAGGAAAACAAAACCCCAGAGAATGGATAACGCCAAGAGTGGACTCTCGTGTAAACTCTGGGCTCTGAGTGGCTGATGATGATGTCACAGTGTGGATGAGCAGGTGTCCTGTAGGTACTGGCCGTATTCTCCAGTGAATTTGGCTGTGAACCCAAAATCGATCAAAATAAGTAAGTAAGTAAGTAAGTACGTAAGTACGTAAATAAATAAATAATTAGAAACAAAGCCCCATTAAACGCGAGCGCACGCGCACACACACACACACACACACACACACGAAGGAACAAACACAAAAACCGGACAGACAGGCAGACCGGATGTGGAGCTGCCTGGGAAATGGTCAAGAAAGAATTGCAGAGATGTGTTTGGTGCAAAAAGGTGCTTTTAGGACAGCACGGGGACAGGACCTGTGGGCAGAAAGAGCTGTGCTGGGATTGTGAGGGGTCACTGGTGGTACGGTTTCCAGTTAGTGGAGGTTAGGGATAAGGTAAGTCTCCCAGGAATGTGTGTATGCTGCGAGCAAGGTCTCCGAGACCTTGCAGGGCTACGTACTGTCAAGGTGAGGTGAGTCCCTCTTGTTTTAGCAAAGCATTAGTCATGAGACCCTTTAGATGTGTGTCTGTGGGCCACGTGTTGGAAGAGGGATGTTAGCATCTCGTGGGCATTTGTGGCTATCGGAGTGAAGTGACACGCACTAGAGCAAATCCTCACGGGTAAAACATTGAACAGAATCCTTGAGGGAGTTGTAGGGGTGTTATACCCTGTATGTGTGTCAGGGATTCATCAGCGGGTTACAAGTTGCCTCATTTCTCTTGCCTTGGCTCTCTTCATCTGGTCTGAGTGACGTTCCAGGTGGGCATTCTTGCTGCTGGGGTGTGGGTGTGGGTGTGGGTGTGGGTGGGGGTGGGGGGGGCTGCTGGTGGTGGTGGTGGTGTTTGGTAGTGGTGGTGGTGGACACACATTATCCTCTACCTGCTTAGGGTCTGTGGCTGGGCCTAGGATGTTGTCCGACAGAAGAGCTTCCCTAGAGAAGGGCATCCAACTGTGGGCAGGTGTTTGCCTGCACAGGGGTGCCTTCACAAGGGCCTAAAGACAGGGACTCGAGGGGTGCCTGGGTGTCTGGGTGTCTGGGTGGGTTGGGCCTCCGCCTTCCAGGTCATGATCTCATGATCTCCGGGACCTGGGATCGAGCCCCGTGTCGGGTTCTCTGCTCAGTGGGGAGCCTGCTTCCTCCTCTCTCTCTCTCTCTCTCTCTCTGCCTGCCTCTCTGCTTACTTGTGATCTCTCTCTGTCAAATAAATAAATAAATAAAATCTTAAAAAAATAAAATAAAAGAAAGGAAGAAAGAAAGACAGACAGACAAGACAGGGACTCGATCCACTCGTGAAGAACGGACGAGAAAAAAAGGGGTTTGGGCAAGGGGCAGGCAGCCCCTTGGAAAAGACAGCCCCGGGAAGATGGGGGTGGGGGTGGGGGTGGGGCTGGGGCTGGGGCTGGGGCTGGGGCTGGGGCTGGGGCTGGGGCTGGGGCTGGTTGAAGAAGTTTCATCGATGTGGACGGTTCAGACCCTAATTCTCCGGCTCCCCTTTCCTGTCTCTGGTGATGGAGGATGCCTTTCTGCTTCCTGGTTCTAGGGAAGGTACCTTTCACATGGGAGTTGGCTCTCTTGGTCTCGTGAAGACCAGAAGGGCCGGCATATCCTTCTTGTAGGTGCTGTGTCTTCAAGGAGTTGAATTTGAGATAACCGACGTGCCACAGTGGGCACCTTTGAGGGGTGACATGTTCTGGTTTCCTTCAGGGCAGTCTACCCAGACTCAAGTGGCTCACGGGTCCTTGTTCCTCGGGAATCCCTCTCCCCATCCCTGGTCCTGCTATTGCTGGCTCCTTTCTTTCCGGCCATTCCCGAGGCTCTTCCACAGCGGCAGCGTGCCTGCGCATAGGCTCCTTGGCCTGGGTGTTAAAAAGAAGATCGGAAGGTTCCCTGCCGTTCGACCCTGGGCCCTGCAGAGTTTGTCCTTGATATGGTTCTTCTGTATTTTTTAATCGCCTCTGGGATGATCAGGGATGGACTCTCTGCCTCTCAAACCCAGACTCCATGTCCATTTGGAAGTAGACATTAAAACTGCCTCGCTGGTTTTCTGAGTCGGGGGCCTTGTATTAGACACGACCTGCTCGAAGGGACCTGACCCTAAAAATCTTGGTTTTCTTCCTTGCCTTTGGCCGTGTGGCAGACTTCCCATCTGAATGGATTGTACCCCGGTTCCCCTAGTGACCCAGATCCAACCTCCGGGAGCGTTTCCTCATTTTGTTTCTCTCTGAGCAACACCCTCCACCCCCCACCTCCCACTCCCGGCTGATCCCCCAGGCCTCTGTGTGTCCTTTGCTCTTGGGTCCTCTTCAGAGGGTGTTTCACAGAGCCTAGGTTTTTAATTTTGGGGACTTCCAACCCCTCCGTTTATTTTTTATTTTATTATTATTATTTTTTTTTACGGATCGCGCCTTTGGTGTCCAGTCTTAAACCCTCTTTGCCTGGCCCTAGATCCCCATCTCTCCCCCTAGAATCACCCCCCCCCCCCAACATGCACGCGTGCACACAGACACAGACACAGACACACACACACGCGCACACGCACACAGTCACGTGTGTTCCAGTGTTCTGTTTCCCATGGAAGTGTGAGATCCGTTTGGAGTTCACATTGATAGGAGGGGTGAGGTCTGGCTGTTTGGATAGAAGCTTTCTTCTTCCTTTTTTTCTCCTTCAAAAAGAATTTTGGTGCTGGTGGTAGGGAGGTAGGGAGGGAGGGAAGGAGGGAGGGAAGGAGGGAGGGAAGGAGTGAGGGAGGGCAGGCGGGTGAAGGAGCGAAGGAGCGAAGGATCCAGAAGGAGGGTCAGAGAGCAGGAGGGTGAGAAGCAGAGTCTCTGCTGAGTAGGGAGCCCCGATGGATGCGGGGCTCAATCCCAGGACCCGGAGATCATGACCTGAGCTGAAGGCAGAGACATTTCACCGACTGAGCCACTCAGGCGCCCCAGTTTTCTTTTCTTTCTTTCTTTCATTTTTTTCCTTCTTTTTTAAGATTTTATTTATTTATTTGACAGAGAGAGATCACAAGTAGGCAGAGAGGCAGGCAGAGTGAGAGGGGGGAAGCAGGCTTGCTGCTGAGCAGAGAGCCCGATGCGGGGCTCGATCCCAGGATCCTGGGATTATGACCTGAGCGGAAGGCAGAGGCTTTAACCCATTGAGCCACTCAGGTGCCCCCCAGTATTCTTGTTTCTTTGTCTGCCTTCTTGCCTGCGTGTTGGGCCTGTGGATGTCTGATGACTGACTGTCCTCTGATTTCGTGGGGAGGTGGGCCATGTTTCCTCCTTTGAATGGCCTTTGCGCATCGGTGTGTTATGCCCAAATTCCGAGACCCCCCCAAAGATGACCACCAGAGTCCAGAGTCAAAGCCAAACAGCAAGGGTTGTTTATTACGAGTTCGAACCCGGACCTCCGCGCACTGGTTGCCGGTGACGCTAAGAGGTCCTGAGCTCAGGATCACGGCACTTTTTATGCACTATTTTTGGGGAGGCAGGGACTTAGCATACATCATAGTATCTCCTAACAAATCACTACGTACCGCGGGAAAATCAAACAGCAACTTATCGCCCTCGCCCCGCAAGGACGACAAGAACCCCGGTTCCGATGCATCTTCTCTCTCTTTATTTCCGCAAGTCTACACACTTATATATGCTTACATGACCAATCAGCGAGCAGGGTACAGGAGGGAGCAAATCAGGCGGTGCACCTAAACGAACAACTTCGCTAGCAACCAATGCTGTTTACTTCCTCTTTGGGCGTTCCGCTTAGTCTCACGAGGCAATCCTAACCTGGCAACTAGCCAGGCGCCATCTTTTACTGGTGGAGGCCGCCCTGGCCAGGGGCCTGCCTCCGACAGCAACTCTCTCATATGACTGGCGCGCTACAGAGCCCGGGGGGGGGGGGGGGGAGGCTGGGAACAGATTATTGGTTAGGTCAAAGGGCTGTCATTCTTCAAACTGCTTGGTGGGCACCGCTAGGGTATGTGTCACCTCTGGATTGGCTGGGGTCTCCCTGACAAGCCGCGGGGTGCCAGATGGTTGTTATCTCTTGCACCCAGAGCTGGGTGGGGGGTCCGGGAGCAGTCATTTTGTTACATCCAATTCTGGGTGGGGGTTTCTCTGGTGCCAGATGACTGTTATCTCTTGGCCCAAAGCCGGGTGGGGGTCCGGGAGCGGCCACTCTGCCAGGTTCAATTCTGGGCGTGGGTTGTGTGGTTACAGAGTGCTTATACAAAGTTTGCTGGTAATTTTCCATCTCCTCATGGGTTAGCAGGGGAAGGTGCAGAAGCAGAAATAGCGGTTATGGTTATAGTTTAGGCATCTCAGGTGGAACCTTTGTTGGGCTTGGGCATATCTGTTTGGGTATCTGTTCCGTTCCATCGATTCATTGATGGGCCGGCCATGTCTCTTTGTCTGCCAACATCACAGGGTTCCCATGGCCTCTACCAAAAAAAAAAAAAAATAAAATAAAATAAAAATAATAATAATAATAAAAAATAAAAAGGCATTCAACCAGGGTGATTTTATTTCTGATTTTTGTTTTGTTTTCCTATGTTGTGTTTGAAATCGACATAGCGATTCGAATGTCTTTGGCCTGTCAGCTCTGTACACCCACCCAGTGTGGCCCTGGAACTCAGGACCCCCACAGATCAAGAGTCGCCTTCCTCGGGGATCCTCTGGACCGAGCCAGCTAGGTGCCCTGAAAGACGTGTACTTGAATCACAGGTGTGAAGTCTGCGCCCATGAACTTTGCACTGGGAAACCTTATTTGGATCGTCGCACTCTTGGGGAAATACTGGTGAAAGAATGTTGTGTAGCTAACTACGGAGGAACTGACTTGGAAGGAAAACCTTTTTCAGTTTCTGGTGTTTGGTCAATTCTCTCGACTCAATAGGTGTCCAGCCTTCAGAATCACATTATTTGCTTGATTTCTCTCTTGTCTGCGTTTCCTCATTTACTTTTATAGTGAGTGCTCAGGGTTGATGCTTGACAGAGAACAGTTTTCATCCTGGGTGTGTGTGTGTGTGTGTGTGTGTGTGTGTGTGTGTGTGTGTGTGTGTGTGGTGTGGGTAGTGGGGGGGGGGGGGCTCTTCCGGCGGCAGCGGCCCGGGCGCGTTTCCCAAGTCTCCTCTGGGTTGCTGGAGTCACGCCGTGCCCGCCGGGAGCTCCCGAGGCTGACGCCCGCCCCTCCGAAGTGGGCCGGGACACGAGATTGGGCGGTCTGGTGGCCGGCAGCGCGACTTGACTGCCCTGCGATCCGGGCCTGCCTCGGTGTCTTTCGTGGCGGTTGTCTTCCGCCACCTGGCGGCCGCTTTTATATAGCGTCTCCCCGCCGGAGCGTGGGCGACGTCGGCAAGGGATGGCATTTGGTGGCAGTCCCCGAGCTGCAGTTCCGGGAAGCCGGCGACACTAGAGGGAGCCTCCGGTTTTCTCTGGAGTGTCGGGGCGCAATCGGCTCGTGGGAGATTGAACCCTTAGTTTTTTGGGGAACTAGTGGTGCTCTAGCCTCGTCCTCTTCCTCCTCCTCCTCCTCCTCCTCGCTCTCCCGTAGAGGTGTCAGGGGCTGCCTCGAGGGGTGGACCAGCACCCCGCGGGTGCCCCCTCCTCCACCCCTGGCCGAACGGGAGAGGGTGTGCGTGTGCGGCACGAGGACGCCGTTGGGCGTGAGGCTCTGGCCGGTCGTCAGGCCTTCTGTGTCCCGCGTGTCCTGTGTCACACTCGGGTGGTTGGGGACCGGCGTGAGCCTCGCTGGGAAGCCCGTGGATGGCGCGATGGTTCCGTCCGCGGGCACGCGTGGGGTCCTGGTCGTCGCCCCCGATTTTCTCACCAAGTTTTCCGAGGCCCTCTGCGTAGGTGGGGACCGGATGGGACCGGATGGGATCAGACCAGACCAGGCCGCGCAGCGAGGGGAGGCACGGGCCGCGACTTCCGTGGAGGTCCGGCCATCGGGGGGCGCCTCCACGGGTCCGCCCCCTCTCCCAGTCCCAGCCGGGAGTCAGTGACCGTCCTGGGGCGGTCCTGAGGGCCGGGGCCGGTGGTGAGAGAGAGGAGGAGGCGAGCGCCGGCAGATCCCCCCCCCCCCCCCCCCGCAACAACTTGATTCTTCTCGAAGTCCCGACCTTGGGACGACAGGCGGACCAGGGGAGGAGCTAACCGGGCAGAGCCGGGCAGAGCCGGGCAGAGCCGGGCAGAGCCGGCCGGGGCCGCCCGGGCCAGCCCAGCCCAGCCCAGCCCACCCCGCTCCACGCCCCTCGCGTCGGCTGTCGGTCCCGGCTACCCCCTCCCCCACGCTCCCGGGGGTCGACCAGATGGCCCTAGGGGTTCCGTGGGGCGCACCCCCCCCCTTTCTTGGGGTGTGTGTGTGTGTGTGTGTGTGTGTGTGTGTGTTGTGTGTATAGGGTGATGGAGCGGTGTTTGGGGCCAGTGGCTGGGCCACGGTCCCACGAGGGCCCGGTGACCTGTGGCTAGGCCCCGCCTAATGGCGTGGCTATTTTGTCCCCTGAAAGGAGCACTTTTTGTTGCCAGGTAGGTGCTGACACGCTGTTTGAGTGACTTGCCTTAGAGATGTGGGCCTCTGGGTGCGTGCGGGGCTCCGGGCTTGGCCGTGGTGCCAAATCCGGCTCGGCCCTCGCTTGTTTGAGCTGTCCGCGTGGGCCTGTGCGCTGCCGGCTCTTGTTGCCCCCAGGTGGCCTGGGCTGTGGTGTCACCTCTGGTCTCCAGCACCCGAGGGCTGCGTGGGCAGGTGGCGTGGGTCCTTTACCCCGTGCACTCTGCGTTGCGGGCACCCGGCTGTGGCTGTGGCAACCCCCGTTCCGAACGTTCCGCAAGGCTCCGTGCCACGTGTCAGGCATTCTCCCTGGGTTGCCCGGCTGTTTGTGCCCTAGGTTCGAGGGGTGCCAGCGAGGCTGAAAAGCAGGCCCTTCTGGTTGATGTCCTCGCCGGGTGTTTCCCCCCTCTGGGGCCTCCTTGGGCACGTTTTCGCTGATCGATGTGGTGATGTCGTGTTCTCCTGGGCCGGGCCTAAGCCGCGTCAGACGAGGGACGGACATTCATGGTGAATGGGACCGTGCTTCTCGCTCTGCCCGCGGGGCCCTCGCTTCCTCCTCTTCTGCCCCCCGCTGTCGTGGGTGGTGTAGGGGGGAAGGGTGCGGGGGGGTGTGGGCTCCGGCCCGACTCCACTTTCCCACGGTTTCCGCCTCAGGGCGCCCGTGGGTGTGGGGCCCTCTGACGCAGCGGACACTCTCGCTTGCCTCTCGGCGTCTTTGTGGGGTGAGCGGCCCTCCCCGTGGCGGGGAGGGCTGTCCCCATGCCGCGCTGCTCACCGCCTGGGCGTGCTGAGTGCGTGGCGCCTGGCCCTCTGTGGTGCCCCTGGAGCGTTCCAGGTTGTCTCAGGTGCCTGAGGCCGAGCGGTGGCGTCGTTTCCCGTTCCCAGCGACCCCCTCGGGCTGCCGCTGTCGGTGGTGTGTCCGAAGAGCGGGTGGTGGAGCCGGTAAGGGAGGCCCAACCCGCCCCCCCCACGTGTGGGTGCGGGCGCCTCGTCGTCCCCTGGCGCGCGTCGTGCCAGGGGTGTGTGTGGACAGGACTTGGTGGGGCGTGTGAGTGACCGTGGGCTTGGCCAGCCGAGGGCTGCCGCTGTTTTGCCCAGCAAGCCGTGCCCGTCTCCGCTCCTCTCGTGGCCACGGTGGAGGCACGAGGTTCCTTCTGGGCGGTGATGGGAGCATGGACTGTGTGGAGAGGCAAAGGCGGTGCCCTTGTCGGGCTCTGGCCGCGAGCGCTCAGGATTGCCCTGTGCCTATCCCTTACCGCAGACCCACCCCTGCCCCCAGGCCCTTGGAGGCCTGTGGGACGCCGTTTCGCGGGGCTCGGTCGGGGGGACGAATGGGTGGGGGCGATGCGCCCTCGGTGAGAAAGCCTTCTCTAGCGATCCGAGAGGGTGCCTTGGGGTACCGGAACCCCCCAGCCGCTGCCCCTCCTCTGCGCGTAGTGGCCACCGATGCGGGGTGACTACCGTTGCGTGTTGGGCAGAGCCCCCTCTCCGCGAGGGGTCTGCCGGCCCCGCGGTGGGGCCGAGCGTAGCTCTCTTGCCTACCGCGGCCTGCGCCTCCCCCCTCCGAGTCGGGGGAGGATCCCGCCGGGCCTGGCCGACGTCTGGCACGTGGGGCTCCCGTGTGCGTGCGAGGGAGGTGCGTGCGTGCGTGCGTGGCCACTCCCCCGCGGCCGTGGGTCTCCTGCCCTGTTGCCGTGCGAGCGGCTGTGTCTGCTGCCCGCTCCCGTGCCGAGTGGCCGCTGGCGGTGACGTGTGGCCACGGGTCGGGCCGCTCTCGCCTGGGGGCGCTTCCCCCCGGGTCGTGGTTCCGGGACGGACTAGACGGACGGGCGGAGGTTTAGACGGGCCCCTGTGGCGGGGGTCCCGTGGGGTTGGGCCCCAGCGGTGTGGGGCCCGGTTCGCGGTGGGGGAGGCGCGCCAAGGGTGCTGAGGCCGGCCGGCGTCCCCGGGCGTCGCGGGACCGCTCTCGTGCTGGTGGCGGTGGGATCCCGTGCACGTTTACCTGGCGGCCCGGCTCGCGCCTTCGTTGGTGCGCCCTTCCCCCCCGAACCGCTCCGCACGCGCTGGTCGGCCGTCGCCCGCTGGGCACCCTCCCCCCGTCGCCGCCGACCTCCCCCCCCTACTTTGTCCCTGGCTTGCCTGGACGGCTGAAGGCGCGCTATGCCCTCGATCCACTCCCTCGGGACCAAAAACGGCCTCGCCGCTGTTGGGCGTTGTCCCCTCCCCGGCCTCTAGGGGCTCTGGGGGGGGGGTCGTCCCCGGGCGAAGGAGCCTCGGCCCCCGGTGAGGAGGAGAGGCCGCGCGGGTCCAGTCGAGCGGGGCACGGAGGGATGTCGGCGTGCGCGTGGGAGTGTCCTGTTGGGGGTCGGTCGTGACTGTGGCGTGGTGGCCGGGGTCCCGAGCCCCGCGAGGTGGCCAGGGCCCGCCGTGGGCCGGGTCGGTGTCCTCGGGTGCCATGGGACCGCCCTTGTGCTGGAGGCCTTGGGCGGTGGGACCCCGTGTGCCCCGGTGGCCGACCTCGGGCCTTGGAAGGCGCCTTTTGAGGGGCTCTTGTGCTCCCTCGCGGTGGCCCGCGGTGCTCTTCCCCCGTGGCTGCTCCGGTTTCTGGCGCCCAAGCCCCTTGTCGCCGAGCCTTTGTCTCGCGGCCTCCCCGCGTCTGCCTGCCGGCCCGGTGCCGCGCCCCGGCGCGCTGGTGCTTCTCAGGCCCGTTGCGGCCTCCCATCCGTGTCTGCCGCCGCCGGCCCGGCGGTGGTGTCGTGTGCCGACGAGGGGCCGTTCCTCCCGCCCTACGCCGTGCGCCCCCCGCTCCGGCGCGCGTGCCCGGGCGCGGGTCGGGTCCCGGCCGTCCGCTGTGGCCCTTGCGGCCGCGCGCTGCCTCCGCTGGTGGTTGGTGTGGGGAGGGGGGGGTCGGGCTCCGGCCCGGCTCCCCTCGCCCCCGCCCCCGCGGGAGCGCGGCGC
>NW_028134320.1:20000-40000 GCF_964662115.1 Mustela nivalis | reverse complement strand
GATAACAACCATCTGGCGCCCCGCGGCTTGACAGGAAGAGCCCGGTCAATCCTGAGGTGACACATACCCTGGCGGCGCCAACTCAGCAGTTTGAAGAACGACAGCCCTTTGACCTAACCAATAATCTGTTCCCAGGCTTTTCCCGCTCTGTAGCACGCCATTTTATAGAGTTCTTTTTTGATTTTCCCGCGGTATGCGGCAATTTGTTACAAGATACTATGATGTATGCTAAGTCCCTGCCTCCCCAAAAATAGTGTATAAAAGGTGTTGTGATCCCGAGCTCGGGACCTCTTAGCGTCACCGGCAACGACTGCGCGGAGGTCCGGGTTCGAACTCCCTTACTGTTTGGCTTTGACTCTGGGCTCTGGTGGTCCTCTTTGGGAGTTCTCGGAATTTGGGCACAACAACCACTGTAAAAGCGGACACAGGCGCCGCCGTTCTTCTCCATAGAGTTCGATCGACCCAGGGACGGATATCTAGTTTCCCTTTCTCTGAAATGACCTGGGACACCACTTTTCTGGCCACCTCCTGTCCTGCTCCTCCCACCCCAACAACCTATCATGGGACCCTACCCTTTCACCTGCAGAACGCTTTTCCACTCCTCCCGCCTGGACTACGTTGGCTTGGAGTCTCTGCCGAATCCCAGCACCCAGGCATGTGGTGGCCACCCACAGACTCTGTCCACTCTCAGAGGTGATTAGTCAGGGTAACGCACACAAGCTCTCAGAATACTATGCACGCCCAGTATCATACACGTCCACTCCCTGCGGCCCCCCCCCCCCCCGTTTTGAATGCGTGGATCCACAGAGTGGAGGGATGCGTGCGTGCGTGCGCGCACGCACACGCAGGCACGCAAGCAGGCACGCAAGGATGGCTAGGGAGAGAGGGAGGAAGGACGGAAGGAAGGAGGAAGAAGGGAAGGGAAGGGAAGGGAAGGGAAGGGAAGGGAAGGGAAGGGAAGGGAAGGGAGACAGGGAGACAGGCCGACCACCCGCCCTGTTCGCCTCCCTCCTTCCCAAGGGACCGGACTACTCACCTACCTCCCTCCCTCACGAGGGACCTGCCTACTTACCGCCCCCGCTCCGTCTACCTACACCTTTCCCTCACATTTTCAAAGTGGAAATAAAATTCGCACTCCATAACTCACATACTCTTCAAAGTACACAGTTCCGTTGCCTTTTTTCCCTAAGGTTACTCACAAAGATGCGCAACCCTGCCGCCATTTCCAGATCGTTCCCATCCCTTTGAAAAGAAACACCCTTCCCACCCCCGCCCCCCTCTCCCCTACCCCTGACTCTCTTCACCGGTCTCCCCCAACAGCCTCCGAATCTACCCCCGCCACCCCCATCCCGCCTAGGACTGGGATATTGCGGCTGCCTTCTTCCTACCCCTGGAATCCCAAGGCACTATGCCACCCCTGGCTCTCTGGTTCCTTTTTCTTAGCGTCATGTTTTGGGGGCTCGCCCATGTACTTCCACGAATCGGCGCTCTGCTCCTTTGTACGGCGTTATCGCTCTCCACGATGAGCTTATGAAGATGAGTGGAACGACGGAATGATGTTCGCGTGCCACTGAGTCCCCCTGACCCCTTTTCTCTTAAAACTTTAAGTGGTACTAAAGCAGTACCACCTCTGAAGACAGAACTCCTAGCATCATCAGCAGACACTGTGGAAAGGTGTTTTGCACTGTCTCGCGTGGCCGCTTTCTTCCCTGGAAAAGGATTCACAGGCTATCCTGCACCCCTTAAGGCCATAAGGATCTCCTCATACTCTGCCGTGGTCCTGTGTCTTGGGTTGCGTGGCGGCCCCTTCCCCACGGAGAGCTACCCTCACTCCATCCTCCTACGCTGGCCCAGAAGTGTACTCTGGTTTCCTTTACATCTAAACCTTATCTCAGGTTTGGGTTTTGACAGGACGGAGGGACAGAGGGAGGCCCACATTTTTCATTGACATGGTGGAGAAGGAGAAGATGGGTGCGGGCCTGTGCATATTCTTTTCTATTGTGGGGTGAGCAGAGGATTCAGATTCAGCTCTTGCCAGAAGGGGATCTAATCTCTCCTTAAACAATCGGGCAAAATATCAGGCGAACAGTAAGGGCAAGTAAGGGTAAGAAGAACATAGACAAGATTGGCTCTAGATGCTGGAGTTTCCCAAGCAATGATCTCATCAGAGGCACACAAATGTCGAAGATTTCCAGACACCATGCTTAGGTATGGACGTCATTCCAAAGGTATGGTGCTATCATCCGGTGAGTGTTGTATGCTGTCCCCAGCTCACAGGACCAGTGTATCTTGCAGATACAGTACGAGGCTCATCCCTGGATGGAATTGTGCCAGAGAAAGGGAGACAGCAGCCTGTCCTTGAGCCTAAGGTGTGTTGAAGAGAGTGACTCTCTAAAGTACATTGGGCTGAAGAAGACCAGCTGGATTTCTGTTGGTTGGTCTTGGGTATTTGCGGCTAACGGGATGGGTGTGGGCGGTGGGTGTAGTTTGTGTACTTTCTGAGCAAGGTGAAAGAACTCTTCAAGTGGAAGTATTTGCACCAGGTGTCTGGGAGGATGGGAGGGTGTGGCTCCGTCCCTTTACCAAGAAAATAGGAGAATCCGGCCTTTTAAGAACGAGGCAAAGAGAAGAGTTTAGCTTTGGCCATCGCAGCACCTGGCACCTGGCACCTCCACAGAAAAAAAAATAGAAGGTTCCCAGAATGAACTGAGCTGCAGAAGTCAGCATGAGCAGACCCCACCACCCTCAGCCCCCCCCCCCCCCGTCCCCCACCCACCCCCAACCCGGGCAGGCACTAGCTATAGTCCAGAGCTCCAGATCTGGGTCCACCTCCCCCTACCAGGGCTCCCCCTGCCCTCTTCTCAGCCAGGGACGTATATGTGAGCAAGATCCCAGAAAAAAAATTTCCCCTCATCCACAGATAATCTTGCCAACAGTTTGACCACTTTGCCTGAGATACCAACTCATCTGGTATCACCCGAGCGTGATTTTTTCCCTAGAGACCTGGGGCCTAGTTCACTACTTAGGATGAACAGCACCCCCCCTCCCACCATCCCCCACCCCCAGCCTACTGCTCCCAATTCGACCTGAGGAGGGAGGAGGGGAGGAGGGGAGGAGGGGGGGAGGGCGGGGCGGGGCGGGGCGGGGCCGGGATGGGAGGGCCGCTGAAGGGAGGTTCAGGTTGACCCATTCTAATGGGCCTCATTCAATCCAATCGTTTCATTCAAATGCAGAAAGCTTTCTGCTAAAGTCAGAGCCTGGGGCTTCTCGCCATTGAATGGCGTTCTTCAAATCTCCCAACACTTAGGCTGTGGCTTGCAAACTTGGGGAGGGAGGAGGCAAAGGAGTATCCGGGCCGTGCTTGTTGATAGGCTGCAAGCCATCAGTTGACCTTCAGTCCAGACATCTGCAGAGCTGCCTAGTTATTTGGTAGCAAGGCCTGAAAAGAGATGGTGGCTCAGCAGGGGAAACCAATTCTCTGAGAAACGGGCTTTAAGCTTTCAGCTAGCATCAGCCCATTTACTTTCTGGGGCATGGTTTCAATCAACCCCTCCACCCACCCCCTGCCAAGTTATGCTGTTGGCTATTCTTTTATTTCCTCAGGGGAGGTAGGTTTATGGTAAAGAAATCTCTGTACATCTTAGCTGTAACATGCCTATATGCAGGGCTAAACAGAGGTGTGTGTGTGTGTGTGTGTGTGTGTGTGTGTGTGTGTGTGTGTGTTTGTGTTTTAAGATTTTATTTAGTTTATTTGACAGATAGAGATCACAAGTAGGCAGAGAGGCAGGCAGAGAGAGAGGGAGGAGGAAGCAGGCTCCCTGCTGAGCAGAGAGCCCAACACGGGGCTCGATCCCAGGACCCTGGGATCATGACCTGAGCCTAAGGCAGAGATTTTAACCCACTGAGCCACCTAGGCGCCCCTAAACAGAGGTCTTTAACCGGTAGGCTAAAAGGGAATAGAAACAACAGGGAGTCAGACATGCTATGTTTCCCCCTGTTATAATTTCCCGTGGTCAATCCTTCATTCCATTTCTATGGAACATGGGCAGAGGTCTGCCTTCTGTAACCGCTTCAAACTGAATTAGGGTGCAGTGGAGGCTTTGGAATAGAAGGATCTGAGGCAGAGCTGATCGCAATTTATGGTCCCTTGTGCTAATGGTGGTGCGGGGGTGGGGGGGGGTGCTCAGAGATAGTTCCCTCTCTGAGAACTTGGATATTTCTCTACATGGCATCATTGATTTTATTCCCAAGTACACTTTAAGGAATAGTAACAGTACAGCATAACCCAATAGTCTCATCCTCTCTTAAATCGACCTGGCATCAGTGGCCATCCAAGAATACAGATGAGGGGTGCCTGGGTGGCTCAGTGAGTTAAGCCTCTGCCTTCAGCTCAGGTCGTGATCCCAGGGTTCTGGGATCGAGCCTCACAAGGTGCTCTCTACTCACAAGGGAGCTTGCCCCCCACACACACCCAGCCCCACCTGCCTCTCTGCCTATTTGTGATCTATATCTATCTATCTATCTCTCTCTCTCTCTCTCTCTCTCTCTCTCTCTCTCTCCCTCTGTCAAATAACTAAGTAAAATATTAAAAATAATAATATACATATGAGTAAATTAGTCTGAGCCCCTCCTCCGGCTGGGGAAGTGGGCAAAGGTTGTGGTGGGTTAAGGGCTTCTTCTAGCCAAGTAGCTTAGTGTTTGACTTGAATTATCAGGGGCTCTTCTCCTTCTCCTTCCTCTTCCTCCTCTTCTGCCTTTACAGATTTTTATTAAGGAATCTCTGCACCTTGGGGCGCCTGGGTGTCTCAGTGGGTTAAAGTCTCTGCCTTTGGCTTGGGTCATGATCCCACGGTCCTGGGATTGAGCCCTACATTGGGCTCTCTGCTCTGTGGGGGGCCTGCTTCCTCCTCTCTCTCTGCCTGTCTCTCTGCCTACTTGTGACCTCTGTCTGTCAAATAAATAAATACAATCTTTAAAGAAAAAAAAAAAAATGTAATCTCTGCACCCAGTGCGGGGCTTGAACTCACAACACCGAAATCAAGAGTCGCATGTTCTACCAACTGAGCCAGCCAAGTGCCCCTATTTATATGGGTTCTTATTTCCAAAGGGGGGTTAATACAGGTGTAGCAAGTGGAGTTAACTATCATAGACTCTGCCTCATTCTTCTAGCAATCCAGTGGTTAATAAGAGGCACTTCTATGGAAACAAAAGGAAAACACTGGTTACTGGTTGAAACAAGGGCTCAACCCAGTATCTAAGTCTGGACTGCTGCCAGTGAGGTCTCTAGCTGTCAGGCTTGAAGCATCCTTGGGTGGAGTGGGAGTGGGCAGGGCCTATCTAAGGGATTGTTCTGGTGTGTAGGTCAAATGTCTCATTTCGAGTGGCCAATGGAGCAGCAGGCACAAAGACTGTCTATTATGTATGACGAGCTAGTGTGGCCACTTCCCTCAAGTTTCTTTCACGTGGTCGAACTTCTTCTCCAGGATTCAGAGGGGGAAAAAAATAGATAGATAGATAGATAGATAGATATAGATATAGATATAGATATAGATATAGATATAGATATAGATACACACACACACACACACACACACACACACATTGTTTTAGTTCTTAATGGTTGTAAGATAGGAGAATGGTAGAATGTTGGAAACCTTAGTTCACAGAGTCACAGTCATAGAGAATCAAGGGAACCAGAAGGATCCAGGATCCAGTCCAGTTTTAGAGGCAAAGAACAAACGCTCAAAGATAATTCATCAGAACTACCAACTACCAACCCCGAAAGTGTGTTATTGAATTAGAATCTTTCTTTCTAAAGTCACCGTTCTTCCCCTCAAAGATAGCCAAAGGAAAGTTAATTTGTTTGTAAAACAAGTCCAGTTTTAACACAGTTGTTCTAATCATCTACATAAGCAAGGCAAGAATAGCAAGTGACCATATATGGGGTCTTTCTTTCTTTCTTTCTTTTCTGCTTTGATGGAGCTTTTTACAAGGACTTTTAGATTGAACTTTTTTCTTTTTAAAAGATTTTATTTTATTTATTTGAGCGGGGTGGGGGTGGGGGGGACACAGCGGAAGGAGAGGGAGAGGGAAAAGCAGACTCCCCCCGAAGGCAGATGCTTAACGACTGAGCCACCCAGGCTCCCCTAGATTGGACCTTTAAGTGCCTGTTTAAATCCAGGAGCCAAGCCCAAAATTTCCCACCAGATTCGCCTGCAAAATCTGCAGATTTGGGTGAATTCCTCTTTTCCTGAGGCCCTCCAAATTTCCTGAAGTTCCTGCATCGCCATGAGGTGGCACTCTTTACTCAACTGTTAAGGCTAAGGCGACTTCTGTCAGCAAGGTTAACAGGCCAACATTTCCAAGGGGCTTTATGGATCCATAAAGTCAATGAGACCTTTTTAAGCTGTCTCATCATATCTGAGTCTACGCATGTGTCTCTGAAAGATGATATTCCAGGGGCACCTGGTTGGTTCAGTCAGTAGAGAGCAGGACTCTTGGTCTCAGGGTTGTCAGTTCGAGCCCCACGTTCGGTGTAGAGATTACTTAAAAAATAAAAATCTGTTGGGCGCCTGGGTGGCTCAGTGGATTAAGCCTCTGCCTTCGACTCAGGTCATGATACCGGGGTCCTAGGATGGAGCCCTGCATTGGGCTCTCTGCTCAGCAGGGAGCCTGCTTCCAGCTCGCTCGCGCGCGCTCTCTCTCTCTCTCTCTCTCTCTCCCTCTCTCCCTCTCTCCCTCTCTCCCTCTCTCCCTCTCTCCCTTTCTCTCCCACCACCCCACCCCTCTCTTTGGTAAAAAACTAAAATCTGCAAAATGAAATGAAATGAAATGAAATGGGGGGGGCGGGAAAAAAGAATAAAAGCTGATTATCTGTATTGCATGTGGCATTGTGGGCTCCAAAACTATGTCTCTTTAAAATAAAACCAACAACCTTGAATTGGCTTTAAAGCCAAAAAAGTCGCACCTGTGTCCACTAAAAAAAGTCAGTCAGTTGTTTCCCCACTCTCAGGCTCCTGTGGGGAAGTCTGAAGTGGGCTGTTTAGGTCCAGGGGAGCACTCGGGCCCCTCCCTGCTGATTTGCAAGATGCTCCAATTTAGACCTCAGAAGGAGTTGGCCCAAGGGCTTGGAGTGACTTTTGTTCCTTGATAGCGAGGCGGGGGAGGCGGGGGAGGGGGGGGAGGAGGGAGGAGGAGGAGCCGCCGCCCCCGCCCCCGCCGCCGGAGGCACCTGGGATGGCAAAGGAGTTGACCACTCCAGCCACACCCCCAGCGTGCAGAAAAGGGTGTGTGTGTGGGGGGGGGGGGGGTGTCTCGCGGCGGAGGTGAAGGCGGGGCAAGGGAGCCGCTGGCAAGGCCCGGGGCAGATTTAAAGTTTTGGACTAATCTTTTTTTTTTTTTTTTTTTCTTTTTTCTTTTCTTTTCCCGTTTGGCCTCTGCCTGCCTCCGCCTCCGCCTCCGCCTCCGCCTCCGCCTCCGCCTCCGCCTCCGCCTCCGCCTCCGCCTTCATCTCGTTCTGTAAAATAGGCTTTATCTGTAGTTGCTTTTCAGCCCCCTGGGAGTCAGTGGGTTGGGCATCAATCAGTTCAGGTGTGTGTACTTGGGGAGGAGGAAGTGGGGAGGGGAGTGGATTTCGGATTTCTAGTGTAGGTCCGCCCATCTTCCTCCACTTCCTCATTCTTTTGACTATTGGGAAGTGGGGGTGGGGGGGGCAGGTGTGTTCCATTTTTGTCTATCCTTCTCTCTCTGGACCATCGATTGGGGCCCTTTCCTTGAGGCATCTTTCCGAGGGAGCGACAATCCCTCTGAATGTAGGGGATGTCATCCCAGATCATGTGACCTGAAAAACATTCGGGCTTGTTCTTACCATGCCCGATTTTTACAGGTGCCTCCTTTAGACTCAGTAAAAAAATCAAGAGTTCCTTTGCAAATGGATGTTAGCAAAAGCGTCCTGAGGGAGAGAAAACATCTCAGATGTGTAACGCATAGGGACACATAGATACAAACAAGATGCAAACAACTTCTAGCCTTTGTTTCAGTCTTACTTGTGGAGAGGTCATGAAAGACCAGAGGCTCAAAATCCACCCCTTGGCTGAAAACAAATCCAAGTGCAACATAGCATGGCCACCTATGGATCCCATCCATCAGTTGTTTTCCATTTCCAATCAAAACACGGCAGGTTCTGTGCAACAGCTGCAGCAACAGCTGCAGCAAGAAACAAACCAAATGAAGACCAGAGCATCTCCCTGAGCGTTGGGTCCTCCCCAAAAGCTGGGCCTTCACTGATGGAACTAAACGGGCTTCCCAGTTTCTAATAGCTTAGTCTCCTAGCAGCCTTCCTCTACTTGTGCACGCAATTCAAACGTGTCGAAAGAAGCCCACTTGGGCCATCTGAGACTCATGGTACCCTGAAATGGTTCTGTTTATGCATTTGACAGAGAGAAACAGCGAGGGAGGGAAACGAGCAGGGGCAGGGAGAGTGGGAGAGGGAGAAGCAGGCTTCCCGCTGAGCAGGGAGCCAGATGAGATGGGGGCCCGGGGTGGGGGTGGGTGCGCGCGCGCGCGCGCGCGCGCGCGCACACACACACAGGATCCCAGGTGCCCGAGATCATGACCTGAGCCTATGGCAGACCCTTAACGCCTGAGCCACCCAGGTGCCCCTGGGTTACTGTTTCTTAAGCGCTTCACATTCCAAAGAACCTGTGTGCCAAAGCGGTATGGGAGCGGGAGCGGCGGCACACAGGAGACCCGTTCTCTCCCTAAGCTACAAAAAGCTCAGGGTCCCCTGGTTGGTTCTCCATAGAGCGCACTGATTCTTAGATCTGAGTCCGGAGTTCCAGCCCCACCCCGGTTGTAGAGATCACTTCCACAAGGACCAAAATAGCAATGAAGAGCTCGATAAACACCGTGCATGGCCTCTGCTGCTCTGCCTACTTGGGCTCTCTTTCTCGCTGTCAAATGCAGAAGTAAAATCTTTAAAATGAAAGAAAGAAAGAAAGAAAGAAAGAAAGAAAGAAAGAAAGAAAGAAAGAAAGAAACATCCTTTTTTCTTTCTTTCTTTCTTTCTTTCTTTGAGAGAGAGAAGAGAGGGGGACACACAAACACACACACGTGTGTATATATGTATGTGTGTATACACACATATGTGTGTGTATACACACACGCACGCACACACATATGTGTGTGCGTGCACACACATGCACGCACACATATATTCTGCGCGTGCAGAAGCAGGGGAAAGGGCAGGCAGAGGGAGAGGGAGAAGTAGGCTCCCTGCTGAGCAAGAAGCCTGATGTGGGACTTGATCCCAGGAACGTGGGATCATGACCTGAGCCAAAGGCAGACGCTTAACCTTAAGGGACTAAGCCGCCCAGGTACCCTGTGAGTGACATTCTTATCTTCAAGGACGGGAAGTTGAGAATGGAAAGGAGAATTCTGGACAAACTGATCTTGTTTGTTTGTTTCTTTCTTTCTTTCTTTCTTTCTTTCTTTCAGATCTGTATGTTCCTTTAGCCTCCCCACGTAGGTTAGTTACTCTTCCACAATCGCCTCTTCTTGTTCAACTCAATATACCAGCAACTAGGATTTGCTCCTTCTCAGGGTCTTGGTTTCCTTAGGAGGGCTTTGTCATGTGACACTTTCAGGGAACAAATTTGTAGGCTCCTTTTCCTGTTACTCCGTCTCATGTCAATGTCATCCTTAGGGTCTGCCACAAACCCTGAGGTAAAGGGTGTGCCCCGGTGACGTCTTCCTTTCCAGCATCTTTGAATTCTCCCTCCTTCATGACCTTGCTCAGCTCCCGCCCCCCTCCCATGCCAGAAATATGGGTGATGGCCTCTCAAAGCTAAGCATACTCTTACCGTACGACACGGCAATCTTGCTCCTTGGTATGTATCGATGACCCAAATGAGTTGAAAACTGAGGTCTGCACAGAAACCTACACGCAGACGTTCACGGCCCCTTCACTCGTAATGGCTTGAACCTGGAGGCAATCCAGAAGTCCCGCAGGAGGAGAATGGATACAGAGAGTGGGGTACATCCAGGCCATGAACTAAATGGTTTTCGGGGCTTTGGAAAGAGATGAGCGAGCTATGGAGCTATGGGGAGCTGTGGGGAGCCAGGCAGGGAAACTTCCGTGTGTATTCCTGACTGAGAGAAGCCAATCAGAAGAGGTGCACCTACCTCACGGCTCCAACTCAATGTGACATGCTGAAGGAGGCCAGACTGTGGAGAGGGTCACGAGATCAGTCGGCTGGAGAGCAGAATATGAACTGTAGTGGACAGCGTCATAGACGGACAGGTGTGTGGAGAGGGTTTCTCCCCCTCTTTGACCAGGTTTTGCTCCAAAGGAGTGCAGCCAAAATTGTAACCATAGGAGGCAGTGGGCTCCCCGAAAAATCTCAAGGAAAAGTACTGTAAGCAACAGGAATAGCTATTGGTCAGGCTCTAAAGGAAAGGGTGGAGAGATTCAACCAGTTGGCCTGAAAGTTGGCGATAAATGTCTTCTCCCAGAATATGGAGGCCTCGGGGTAGTTCTAGATGATGTGGACTATTTTCTTACTTAGAGACCGTGACATTCTGAGAAAATATATAGACTGTAATAAATCATTATTGCAATGGCATCTCGTGAAACTACTCAGTCCACTGAAGTTGTGAAATCTTGCCTCGTGTTAGTAATTTCCATGTCTGTCTTTCATAATAAGCCAATGATATTCAAACTAGTGATAAGGAAGGTAAGAAGTCAGGCAGGCAGGCAGGCAGGGAAAAAGGGAAAACAAAGATCTGTCGGCTGCAGGGGTTTTGGCAGGGGTGGAGGGTGCCTGTTGGGGGGCGGGGGGAGGGTGCGGGTGGGTAGGTGGGTGGGTAGAGTGACTAGGCAGAGCACAGAGGATTTTTAAGGCGGTGGAACTATTCAGAGTGCTACGATGGTGGTAAGATACTTTTGTCGAAACCCAGAGAAGGGGGGCGCCTGGGTGTCTCAGTGAGTCAAGTCTCTGCCTGTGGCTCTGGTCATGATCTCCGGGTCCTGGGATCGAGCCCGGTATTGGGCTCTCTGCTTGGCGGGGAGCCTGCTCCCCGCCCCCCCCCCCCACTTATGATCTGTGTGTCTGTCTGTCTCTCTCTCTGTCAACTAAATAAATAAATAAAGTCGTTATAAAAAGGAAAACAAAACCCCAGAGAATGGATAACGCCAAGAGTGGACTCTCGTGTAAACTCTGGGCTCTGAGTGGCTGATGATGATGTCACAGTGTGGATGAGCAGGTGTCCTGTAGGTACTGGCCGTATTCTCCAGTGAATTTGGCTGTGAACCCAAAATCGATCAAAATAAGTAAGTAAGTAAGTAAGTACGTAAGTACGTAAATAAATAAATAATTAGAAACAAAGCCCCATTAAACGCGAGCGCACGCGCACACACACACACACACACACACACACGAAGGAACAAACACAAAAACCGGACAGACAGGCAGACCGGATGTGGAGCTGCCTGGGAAATGGTCAAGAAAGAATTGCAGAGATGTGTTTGGTGCAAAAAGGTGCTTTTAGGACAGCACGGGGACAGGACCTGTGGGCAGAAAGAGCTGTGCTGGGATTGTGAGGGGTCACTGGTGGTACGGTTTCCAGTTAGTGGAGGTTAGGGATAAGGTAAGTCTCCCAGGAATGTGTGTATGCTGCGAGCAAGGTCTCCGAGACCTTGCAGGGCTACGTACTGTCAAGGTGAGGTGAGTCCCTCTTGTTTTAGCAAAGCATTAGTCATGAGACCCTTTAGATGTGTGTCTGTGGGCCACGTGTTGGAAGAGGGATGTTAGCATCTCGTGGGCATTTGTGGCTATCGGAGTGAAGTGACACGCACTAGAGCAAATCCTCACGGGTAAAACATTGAACAGAATCCTTGAGGGAGTTGTAGGGGTGTTATACCCTGTATGTGTGTCAGGGATTCATCAGCGGGTTACAAGTTGCCTCATTTCTCTTGCCTTGGCTCTCTTCATCTGGTCTGAGTGACGTTCCAGGTGGGCATTCTTGCTGCTGGGGTGTGGGTGTGGGTGTGGGTGTGGGTGGGGGTGGGGGGGGCTGCTGGTGGTGGTGGTGGTGTTTGGTAGTGGTGGTGGTGGACACACATTATCCTCTACCTGCTTAGGGTCTGTGGCTGGGCCTAGGATGTTGTCCGACAGAAGAGCTTCCCTAGAGAAGGGCATCCAACTGTGGGCAGGTGTTTGCCTGCACAGGGGTGCCTTCACAAGGGCCTAAAGACAGGGACTCGAGGGGTGCCTGGGTGTCTGGGTGTCTGGGTGGGTTGGGCCTCCGCCTTCCAGGTCATGATCTCATGATCTCCGGGACCTGGGATCGAGCCCCGTGTCGGGTTCTCTGCTCAGTGGGGAGCCTGCTTCCTCCTCTCTCTCTCTCTCTCTCTCTCTGCCTGCCTCTCTGCTTACTTGTGATCTCTCTCTGTCAAATAAATAAATAAATAAAATCTTAAAAAAATAAAATAAAAGAAAGGAAGAAAGAAAGACAGACAGACAAGACAGGGACTCGATCCACTCGTGAAGAACGGACGAGAAAAAAAGGGGTTTGGGCAAGGGGCAGGCAGCCCCTTGGAAAAGACAGCCCCGGGAAGATGGGGGTGGGGGTGGGGGTGGGGCTGGGGCTGGGGCTGGGGCTGGGGCTGGGGCTGGGGCTGGGGCTGGGGCTGGTTGAAGAAGTTTCATCGATGTGGACGGTTCAGACCCTAATTCTCCGGCTCCCCTTTCCTGTCTCTGGTGATGGAGGATGCCTTTCTGCTTCCTGGTTCTAGGGAAGGTACCTTTCACATGGGAGTTGGCTCTCTTGGTCTCGTGAAGACCAGAAGGGCCGGCATATCCTTCTTGTAGGTGCTGTGTCTTCAAGGAGTTGAATTTGAGATAACCGACGTGCCACAGTGGGCACCTTTGAGGGGTGACATGTTCTGGTTTCCTTCAGGGCAGTCTACCCAGACTCAAGTGGCTCACGGGTCCTTGTTCCTCGGGAATCCCTCTCCCCATCCCTGGTCCTGCTATTGCTGGCTCCTTTCTTTCCGGCCATTCCCGAGGCTCTTCCACAGCGGCAGCGTGCCTGCGCATAGGCTCCTTGGCCTGGGTGTTAAAAAGAAGATCGGAAGGTTCCCTGCCGTTCGACCCTGGGCCCTGCAGAGTTTGTCCTTGATATGGTTCTTCTGTATTTTTTAATCGCCTCTGGGATGATCAGGGATGGACTCTCTGCCTCTCAAACCCAGACTCCATGTCCATTTGGAAGTAGACATTAAAACTGCCTCGCTGGTTTTCTGAGTCGGGGGCCTTGTATTAGACACGACCTGCTCGAAGGGACCTGACCCTAAAAATCTTGGTTTTCTTCCTTGCCTTTGGCCGTGTGGCAGACTTCCCATCTGAATGGATTGTACCCCGGTTCCCCTAGTGACCCAGATCCAACCTCCGGGAGCGTTTCCTCATTTTGTTTCTCTCTGAGCAACACCCTCCACCCCCCACCTCCCACTCCCGGCTGATCCCCCAGGCCTCTGTGTGTCCTTTGCTCTTGGGTCCTCTTCAGAGGGTGTTTCACAGAGCCTAGGTTTTTAATTTTGGGGACTTCCAACCCCTCCGTTTATTTTTTATTTTATTATTATTATTTTTTTTTACGGATCGCGCCTTTGGTGTCCAGTCTTAAACCCTCTTTGCCTGGCCCTAGATCCCCATCTCTCCCCCTAGAATCACCCCCCCCCCCCAACATGCACGCGTGCACACAGACACAGACACAGACACACACACACGCGCACACGCACACAGTCACGTGTGTTCCAGTGTTCTGTTTCCCATGGAAGTGTGAGATCCGTTTGGAGTTCACATTGATAGGAGGGGTGAGGTCTGGCTGTTTGGATAGAAGCTTTCTTCTTCCTTTTTTTCTCCTTCAAAAAGAATTTTGGTGCTGGTGGTAGGGAGGTAGGGAGGGAGGGAAGGAGGGAGGGAAGGAGGGAGGGAAGGAGTGAGGGAGGGCAGGCGGGTGAAGGAGCGAAGGAGCGAAGGATCCAGAAGGAGGGTCAGAGAGCAGGAGGGTGAGAAGCAGAGTCTCTGCTGAGTAGGGAGCCCCGATGGATGCGGGGCTCAATCCCAGGACCCGGAGATCATGACCTGAGCTGAAGGCAGAGACATTTCACCGACTGAGCCACTCAGGCGCCCCAGTTTTCTTTTCTTTCTTTCTTTCATTTTTTTCCTTCTTTTTTAAGATTTTATTTATTTATTTGACAGAGAGAGATCACAAGTAGGCAGAGAGGCAGGCAGAGTGAGAGGGGGGAAGCAGGCTTGCTGCTGAGCAGAGAGCCCGATGCGGGGCTCGATCCCAGGATCCTGGGATTATGACCTGAGCGGAAGGCAGAGGCTTTAACCCATTGAGCCACTCAGGTGCCCCCCAGTATTCTTGTTTCTTTGTCTGCCTTCTTGCCTGCGTGTTGGGCCTGTGGATGTCTGATGACTGACTGTCCTCTGATTTCGTGGGGAGGTGGGCCATGTTTCCTCCTTTGAATGGCCTTTGCGCATCGGTGTGTTATGCCCAAATTCCGAGACCCCCCCAAAGATGACCACCAGAGTCCAGAGTCAAAGCCAAACAGCAAGGGTTGTTTATTACGAGTTCGAACCCGGACCTCCGCGCACTGGTTGCCGGTGACGCTAAGAGGTCCTGAGCTCAGGATCACGGCACTTTTTATGCACTATTTTTGGGGAGGCAGGGACTTAGCATACATCATAGTATCTCCTAACAAATCACTACGTACCGCGGGAAAATCAAACAGCAACTTATCGCCCTCGCCCCGCAAGGACGACAAGAACCCCGGTTCCGATGCATCTTCTCTCTCTTTATTTCCGCAAGTCTACACACTTATATATGCTTACATGACCAATCAGCGAGCAGGGTACAGGAGGGAGCAAATCAGGCGGTGCACCTAAACGAACAACTTCGCTAGCAACCAATGCTGTTTACTTCCTCTTTGGGCGTTCCGCTTAGTCTCACGAGGCAATCCTAACCTGGCAACTAGCCAGGCGCCATCTTTTACTGGTGGAGGCCGCCCTGGCCAGGGGCCTGCCTCCGACAGCAACTCTCTCATATGACTGGCGCGCTACAGAGCCCGGGGGGGGGGGGGGGAGGCTGGGAACAGATTATTGGTTAGGTCAAAGGGCTGTCATTCTTCAAACTGCTTGGTGGGCACCGCTAGGGTATGTGTCACCTCTGGATTGGCTGGGGTCTCCCTGACAAGCCGCGGGGTGCCAGATGGTTGTTATCTCTTGCACCCAGAGCTGGGTGGGGGGTCCGGGAGCAGTCATTTTGTTACATCCAATTCTGGGTGGGGGTTTCTCTGGTGCCAGATGACTGTTATCTCTTGGCCCAAAGCCGGGTGGGGGTCCGGGAGCGGCCACTCTGCCAGGTTCAATTCTGGGCGTGGGTTGTGTGGTTACAGAGTGCTTATACAAAGTTTGCTGGTAATTTTCCATCTCCTCATGGGTTAGCAGGGGAAGGTGCAGAAGCAGAAATAGCGGTTATGGTTATAGTTTAGGCATCTCAGGTGGAACCTTTGTTGGGCTTGGGCATATCTGTTTGGGTATCTGTTCCGTTCCATCGATTCATTGATGGGCCGGCCATGTCTCTTTGTCTGCCAACATCACAGGGTTCCCATGGCCTCTACCAAAAAAAAAAAAAATAAAATAAAATAAAAATAATAATAATAATAAAAAATAAAAAGGCATTCAACCAGGGTGATTTTATTTCTGATTTTTGTTTTGTTTTCCTATGTTGTGTTTGAAATCGACATAGCGATTCGAATGTCTTTGGCCTGTCAGCTCTGTACACCCACCCAGTGTGGCCCTGGAACTCAGGACCCCCACAGATCAAGAGTCGCCTTCCTCGGGGATCCTCTGGACCGAGCCAGCTAGGTGCCCTGAAAGACGTGTACTTGAATCACAGGTGTGAAGTCTGCGCCCATGAACTTTGCACTGGGAAACCTTATTTGGATCGTCGCACTCTTGGGGAAATACTGGTGAAAGAATGTTGTGTAGCTAACTACGGAGGAACTGACTTGGAAGGAAAACCTTTTTCAGTTTCTGGTGTTTGGTCAATTCTCTCGACTCAATAGGTGTCCAGCCTTCAGAATCACATTATTTGCTTGATTTCTCTCTTGTCTGCGTTTCCTCATTTACTTTTATAGTGAGTGCTCAGGGTTGATGCTTGACAGAGAACAGTTTTCATCCTGGGGTGTGTGTGTGTGTGTGTGTGTGTGTGTGTGTGTGTGTGTGTGTGTGTGTGGTGTGGGTAGTGGGGGGGGGGGGGCTCTTCCGGCGGCAGCGGCCCGGGCGCGTTTCCCAAGTCTCCTCTGGGTTGCTGGAGTCACGCCGTGCCCGCCGGGAGCTCCCGAGGCTGACGCCCGCCCCTCCGAAGTGGGCCGGGACACGAGATTGGGCGGTCTGGTGGCCGGCAGCGCGACTTGACTGCCCTGCGATCCGGGCCTGCCTCGGTGTCTTTCGTGGCGGTTGTCTTCCGCCACCTGGCGGCCGCTTTTATATAGCGTCTCCCCGCCGGAGCGTGGGCGACGTCGGCAAGGGATGGCATTTGGTGGCAGTCCCCGAGCTGCAGTTCCGGGAAGCCGGCGACACTAGAGGGAGCCTCCGGTTTTCTCTGGAGTGTCGGGGCGCAATCGGCTCGTGGGAGATTGAACCCTTAGTTTTTTGGGGAACTAGTGGTGCTCTAGCCTCGTCCTCTTCCTCCTCCTCCTCCTCCTCCTCGCTCTCCCGTAGAGGTGTCAGGGGCTGCCTCGAGGGGTGGACCAGCACCCCGCGGGTGCCCCCTCCTCCACCCCTGGCCGAACGGGAGAGGGTGTGCGTGTGCGGCACGAGGACGCCGTTGGGCGTGAGGCTCTGGCCGGTCGTCAGGCCTTCTGTGTCCCGCGTGTCCTGTGTCACACTCGGGTGGTTGGGGACCGGCGTGAGCCTCGCTGGGAAGCCCGTGGATGGCGCGATGGTTCCGTCCGCGGGCACGCGTGGGGTCCTGGTCGTCGCCCCCGATTTTCTCACCAAGTTTTCCGAGGCCCTCTGCGTAGGTGGGGACCGGATGGGACCGGATGGGATCAGACCAGACCAGGCCGCGCAGCGAGGGGAGGCACGGGCCGCGACTTCCGTGGAGGTCCGGCCATCGGGGGGCGCCTCCACGGGTCCGCCCCCTCTCCCAGTCCCAGCCGGGAGTCAGTGACCGTCCTGGGGCGGTCCTGAGGGCCGGGGCCGGTGGTGAGAGAGAGGAGGAGGCGAGCGCCGGCAGATCCCCCCCCCCCCCCCCCCGCAACAACTTGATTCTTCTCGAAGTCCCGACCTTGGGACGACAGGCGGACCAGGGGAGGAGCTAACCGGGCAGAGCCGGGCAGAGCCGGGCAGAGCCGGGCAGAGCCGGCCGGGGCCGCCCGGGCCAGCCCAGCCCAGCCCAGCCCACCCCGCTCCACGCCCCTCGCGTCGGCTGTCGGTCCCGGCTACCCCCTCCCCCACGCTCCCGGGGGTCGACCAGATGGCCCTAGGGGTTCCGTGGGGCGCACCCCCCCCCTTTCTTGGGGTGTGTGTGTGTGTGTGTGTGTGTGTGTGTGTGTTGTGTGTATAGGGTGATGGAGCGGTGTTTGGGGCCAGTGGCTGGGCCACGGTCCCACGAGGGCCCGGTGACCTGTGGCTAGGCCCCGCCTAATGGCGTGGCTATTTTGTCCCCTGAAAGGAGCACTTTTTGTTGCCAGGTAGGTGCTGACACGCTGTTTGAGTGACTTGCCTTAGAGATGTGGGCCTCTGGGTGCGTGCGGGGCTCCGGGCTTGGCCGTGGTGCCAAATCCGGCTCGGCCCTCGCTTGTTTGAGCTGTCCGCGTGGGCCTGTGCGCTGCCGGCTCTTGTTGCCCCCAGGTGGCCTGGGCTGTGGTGTCACCTCTGGTCTCCAGCACCCGAGGGCTGCGTGGGCAGGTGGCGTGGGTCCTTTACCCCGTGCACTCTGCGTTGCGGGCACCCGGCTGTGGCTGTGGCAACCCCCGTTCCGAACGTTCCGCAAGGCTCCGTGCCACGTGTCAGGCATTCTCCCTGGGTTGCCCGGCTGTTTGTGCCCTAGGTTCGAGGGGTGCCAGCGAGGCTGAAAAGCAGGCCCTTCTGGTTGATGTCCTCGCCGGGTGTTTCCCCCCTCTGGGGCCTCCTTGGGCACGTTTTCGCTGATCGATGTGGTGATGTCGTGTTCTCCTGGGCCGGGCCTAAGCCGCGTCAGACGAGGGACGGACATTCATGGTGAATGGGACCGTGCTTCTCGCTCTGCCCGCGGGGCCCTCGCTTCCTCCTCTTCTGCCCCCCGCTGTCGTGGGTGGTGTAGGGGGGAAGGGTGCGGGGGGGTGTGGGCTCCGGCCCGACTCCACTTTCCCACGGTTTCCGCCTCAGGGCGCCCGTGGGTGTGGGGCCCTCTGACGCAGCGGACACTCTCGCTTGCCTCTCGGCGTCTTTGTGGGGTGAGCGGCCCTCCCCGTGGCGGGGAGGGCTGTCCCCATGCCGCGCTGCTCACCGCCTGGGCGTGCTGAGTGTGTGGCGCCTGGCCCTCTGTGGTGCCCCTGGAGCGTTCCAGGTTGTCTCAGGTGCCTGAGGCCGAGCGGTGGCGTCGTTTCCCGTTCCCAGCGACCCCCTCGGGCTGCCGCTGTCGGTGGTGTGTCCGAAGAGCGGGTGGTGGAGCCGGTAAGGGAGGCCCAACCCGCCCCCCCCACGTGTGGGTGCGGGCGCCTCGTCGTCCCCTGGCGCGCGTCGTGCCAGGGGTGTGTGTGGACAGGACTTGGTGGGGCGTGTGAGTGACCGTGGGCTTGGCCAGCCGAGGGCTGCCGCTGTTTTGCCCAGCAAGCCGTGCCCGTCTCCGCTCCTCTCGTGGCCACGGTGGAGGCACGAGGTTCCTTCTGGGCGGTGATGGGAGCATGGACTGTGTGGAGAGGCAAAGGCGGTGCCCTTGTCGGGCTCTGGCCGCGAGCGCTCAGGATTGCCCTGTGCCTATCCCTTACCGCAGACCCACCCCTGCCCCCAGGCCCTTGGAGGCCTGTGGGACGCCGTTTCGCGGGGCTCGGTCGGGGGGACGAATGGGTGGGGGCGATGCGCCCTCGGTGAGAAAGCCTTCTCTAGCGATCCGAGAGGGTGCCTTGGGGTACCGGAACCCCCCAGCCGCTGCCCCTCCTCTGCGCGTAGTGGCCACCGATGCGGGGTGACTACCGTTGCGTGTTGGGCAGAGCCCCCTCTCCGCGAGGGGTCTGCCGGCCCCGCGGTGGGGCCGAGCGTAGCTCTCTTGCCTACCGCGGCCTGCGCCTCCCCCCTCCGAGTCGGGGGAGGATCCCGCCGGGCCTGGCCGACGTCTGGCACGTGGGGCTCCCGTGTGCGTGCGAGGGAGGTGCGTGCGTGCGTGCGTGGCCACTCCCCCGCGGCCGTGGGTCTCCTGCCCTGTTGCCGTGCGAGCGGCTGTGTCTGCTGCCCGCTCCCGTGCCGAGTGGCCGCTGGCGGTGACGTGTGGCCACGGGTCGGGCCGCTCTCGCCTGGGGGCGCTTCCCCCCGGGTCGTGGTTCCGGGACGGACTAGACGGACGGGCGGAGGTTTAGACGGGCCCCTGTGGCGGGGGTCCCGTGGGGTTGGGCCCCAGCGGTGTGGGGCCCGGTTCGCGGTGGGGGAGGCGCGCCAAGGGTGCTGAGGCCGGCCGGCGTCCCCGGGCGTCGCGGGACCGCTCTCGTGCTGGTGGCGGTGGGATCCCGTGCACGTTTACCTGGCGGCCCGGCTCGCGCCTTCGTTGGTGCGCCCTTCCCCCCCGAACCGCTCCGCACGCGCTGGTCGGCCGTCGCCCGCTGGGCACCCTCCCCCCGTCGCCGCCGACCTCCCCCCCCTACTTTGTCCCTGGCTTGCCTGGACGGCTGAAGGCGCGCTATGCCCTCGATCCACTCCCTCGGGACCAAAAACGGCCTCGCCGCTGTTGGGCGTTGT
>NW_028134320.1:0-7500 GCF_964662115.1 Mustela nivalis | reverse complement strand
GCCGGCCACCTGGCCCGCCCGACTGAGCCATGGACGCACCCCGGACCTAGGAACAGTTGTCGTGCAATGATTCTTTTTTCTCTTTGTTCGTTCGTTTATTTATTTATTTGTTTGTTTGTTTTCCTTTAACGACTTCATTTACTTATTTGACAGAGAGATCACAAGTAGTCAGACAGGCGGCGGGGGGGGGGGGGGGGGAGGGGGTTGGGCAAAGAGACAGGCTCCCTGCTGAGCAAAGAGCCCAATGTAATGTAAGGCTCGATCCCAAGACCCTGGGATCATGACCTGAGCTGAAGAAAGAGGCTTTAAACCCACTGAGGCACCCAGGATCCCCTAGTGCAATGATTTTGACGGATCGTTTAAGAAATGTGAACCGGTGTTCTTCTCTAAGCACCTTCTCCACCATCACTTCAACAAACCTGAACATTTGACAAGGTTGACGTGGGGAATACCATGAGATGCCTAAATTATAACCCTTACCGCTATTTCTGCTTCTATACCTTTGCTTGCTAACCCATGAGGAGATGGAAAGATACAAGCAGACTTTCTATGGACACTCTGTAGCCACACATCCCACACCCAGAATTGAACCTGACAGAATGGCTGCTCCCGGACCCCTCCCCCCGCTCTCTGGGCCAAGAGGAAACCCCCACCCGGAATTGAACGTGACAGAATGACTGCTCCTGGACACACACACACACACACACACACACACACACCCCAATCCAGCTCTGGGCCGAGAGATAACAACCATCTGGCGCCCCGCGGCTTGACAGGAAGAGCCCGGTCAATCCTGAGGTGACACATACCCTGGCGGCGCCAACTCAGCAGTTTGAAGAACGACAGCCCTTTGACCTAACCAATAATCTGTTCCCAGGCTTTTCCCGCTCTGTAGCACGCCATTTTATAGAGTTCTTTTTTGATTTTCCCGCGGTATGCGGCAATTTGTTACAAGATACTATGATGTATGCTAAGTCCCTGCCTCCCCAAAAATAGTGTATAAAAGGTGTTGTGATCCCGAGCTCGGGACCTCTTAGCGTCACCGGCAACGACTGCGCGGAGGTCCGGGTTCGAACTCCCTTACTGTTTGGCTTTGACTCTGGGCTCTGGTGGTCCTCTTTGGGAGTTCTCGGAATTTGGGCACAACAACCACTGTAAAAGCGGACACAGGCGCCGCCGTTCTTCTCCATAGAGTTCGATCGACCCAGGGACGGATATCTAGTTTCCCTTTCTCTGAAATGACCTGGGACACCACTTTTCTGGCCACCTCCTGTCCTGCTCCTCCCACCCCAACAACCTATCATGGGACCCTACCCTTTCACCTGCAGAACGCTTTTCCACTCCTCCCGCCTGGACTACGTTGGCTTGGAGTCTCTGCCGAATCCCAGCACCCAGGCATGTGGTGGCCACCCACAGACTCTGTCCACTCTCAGAGGTGATTAGTCAGGGTAACGCACACAAGCTCTCAGAATACTATGCACGCCCAGTATCATACACGTCCACTCCCTGCGGCCCCCCCCCCCCCCGTTTTGAATGCGTGGATCCACAGAGTGGAGGGATGCGTGCGTGCGTGCGCGCACGCACACGCAGGCACGCAAGCAGGCACGCAAGGATGGCTAGGGAGAGAGGGAGGAAGGACGGAAGGAAGGAGGAAGAAGGGAAGGGAAGGGAAGGGAAGGGAAGGGAAGGGAAGGGAAGGGAAGGGAAGGGAGACAGGGAGACAGGCCGACCACCCGCCCTGTTCGCCTCCCTCCTTCCCAAGGGACCGGACTACTCACCTACCTCCCTCCCTCACGAGGGACCTGCCTACTTACCGCCCCCGCTCCGTCTACCTACACCTTTCCCTCACATTTTCAAAGTGGAAATAAAATTCGCACTCCATAACTCACATACTCTTCAAAGTACACAGTTCCGTTGCCTTTTTTCCCTAAGGTTACTCACAAAGATGCGCAACCCTGCCGCCATTTCCAGATCGTTCCCATCCCTTTGAAAAGAAACACCCTTCCCACCCCCGCCCCCCTCTCCCCTACCCCTGACTCTCTTCACCGGTCTCCCCCAACAGCCTCCGAATCTACCCCCGCCACCCCCATCCCGCCTAGGACTGGGATATTGCGGCTGCCTTCTTCCTACCCCTGGAATCCCAAGGCACTATGCCACCCCTGGCTCTCTGGTTCCTTTTTCTTAGCGTCATGTTTTGGGGGCTCGCCCATGTACTTCCACGAATCGGCGCTCTGCTCCTTTGTACGGCGTTATCGCTCTCCACGATGAGCTTATGAAGATGAGTGGAACGACGGAATGATGTTCGCGTGCCACTGAGTCCCCCTGACCCCTTTTCTCTTAAAACTTTAAGTGGTACTAAAGCAGTACCACCTCTGAAGACAGAACTCCTAGCATCATCAGCAGACACTGTGGAAAGGTGTTTTGCACTGTCTCGCGTGGCCGCTTTCTTCCCTGGAAAAGGATTCACAGGCTATCCTGCACCCCTTAAGGCCATAAGGATCTCCTCATACTCTGCCGTGGTCCTGTGTCTTGGGTTGCGTGGCGGCCCCTTCCCCACGGAGAGCTACCCTCACTCCATCCTCCTACGCTGGCCCAGAAGTGTACTCTGGTTTCCTTTACATCTAAACCTTATCTCAGGTTTGGGTTTTGACAGGACGGAGGGACAGAGGGAGGCCCACATTTTTCATTGACATGGTGGAGAAGGAGAAGATGGGTGCGGGCCTGTGCATATTCTTTTCTATTGTGGGGTGAGCAGAGGATTCAGATTCAGCTCTTGCCAGAAGGGGATCTAATCTCTCCTTAAACAATCGGGCAAAATATCAGGCGAACAGTAAGGGCAAGTAAGGGTAAGAAGAACATAGACAAGATTGGCTCTAGATGCTGGAGTTTCCCAAGCAATGATCTCATCAGAGGCACACAAATGTCGAAGATTTCCAGACACCATGCTTAGGTATGGACGTCATTCCAAAGGTATGGTGCTATCATCCGGTGAGTGTTGTATGCTGTCCCCAGCTCACAGGACCAGTGTATCTTGCAGATACAGTACGAGGCTCATCCCTGGATGGAATTGTGCCAGAGAAAGGGAGACAGCAGCCTGTCCTTGAGCCTAAGGTGTGTTGAAGAGAGTGACTCTCTAAAGTACATTGGGCTGAAGAAGACCAGCTGGATTTCTGTTGGTTGGTCTTGGGTATTTGCGGCTAACGGGATGGGTGTGGGCGGTGGGTGTAGTTTGTGTACTTTCTGAGCAAGGTGAAAGAACTCTTCAAGTGGAAGTATTTGCACCAGGTGTCTGGGAGGATGGGAGGGTGTGGCTCCGTCCCTTTACCAAGAAAATAGGAGAATCCGGCCTTTTAAGAACGAGGCAAAGAGAAGAGTTTAGCTTTGGCCATCGCAGCACCTGGCACCTGGCACCTCCACAGAAAAAAAAATAGAAGGTTCCCAGAATGAACTGAGCTGCAGAAGTCAGCATGAGCAGACCCCACCACCCTCAGCCCCCCCCCCCCCCGTCCCCCACCCACCCCCAACCCGGGCAGGCACTAGCTATAGTCCAGAGCTCCAGATCTGGGTCCACCTCCCCCTACCAGGGCTCCCCCTGCCCTCTTCTCAGCCAGGGACGTATATGTGAGCAAGATCCCAGAAAAAAAATTTCCCCTCATCCACAGATAATCTTGCCAACAGTTTGACCACTTTGCCTGAGATACCAACTCATCTGGTATCACCCGAGCGTGATTTTTTCCCTAGAGACCTGGGGCCTAGTTCACTACTTAGGATGAACAGCACCCCCCCTCCCACCATCCCCCACCCCCAGCCTACTGCTCCCAATTCGACCTGAGGAGGGAGGAGGGGAGGAGGGGAGGAGGGGGGGAGGGCGGGGCGGGGCGGGGCGGGGCCGGGATGGGAGGGCCGCTGAAGGGAGGTTCAGGTTGACCCATTCTAATGGGCCTCATTCAATCCAATCGTTTCATTCAAATGCAGAAAGCTTTCTGCTAAAGTCAGAGCCTGGGGCTTCTCGCCATTGAATGGCGTTCTTCAAATCTCCCAACACTTAGGCTGTGGCTTGCAAACTTGGGGAGGGAGGAGGCAAAGGAGTATCCGGGCCGTGCTTGTTGATAGGCTGCAAGCCATCAGTTGACCTTCAGTCCAGACATCTGCAGAGCTGCCTAGTTATTTGGTAGCAAGGCCTGAAAAGAGATGGTGGCTCAGCAGGGGAAACCAATTCTCTGAGAAACGGGCTTTAAGCTTTCAGCTAGCATCAGCCCATTTACTTTCTGGGGCATGGTTTCAATCAACCCCTCCACCCACCCCCTGCCAAGTTATGCTGTTGGCTATTCTTTTATTTCCTCAGGGGAGGTAGGTTTATGGTAAAGAAATCTCTGTACATCTTAGCTGTAACATGCCTATATGCAGGGCTAAACAGAGGTGTGTGTGTGTGTGTGTGTGTGTGTGTGTGTGTGTGTGTGTGTGTTTGTGTTTTAAGATTTTATTTAGTTTATTTGACAGATAGAGATCACAAGTAGGCAGAGAGGCAGGCAGAGAGAGAGGGAGGAGGAAGCAGGCTCCCTGCTGAGCAGAGAGCCCAACACGGGGCTCGATCCCAGGACCCTGGGATCATGACCTGAGCCTAAGGCAGAGATTTTAACCCACTGAGCCACCTAGGCGCCCCTAAACAGAGGTCTTTAACCGGTAGGCTAAAAGGGAATAGAAACAACAGGGAGTCAGACATGCTATGTTTCCCCCTGTTATAATTTCCCGTGGTCAATCCTTCATTCCATTTCTATGGAACATGGGCAGAGGTCTGCCTTCTGTAACCGCTTCAAACTGAATTAGGGTGCAGTGGAGGCTTTGGAATAGAAGGATCTGAGGCAGAGCTGATCGCAATTTATGGTCCCTTGTGCTAATGGTGGTGCGGGGGTGGGGGGGGGTGCTCAGAGATAGTTCCCTCTCTGAGAACTTGGATATTTCTCTACATGGCATCATTGATTTTATTCCCAAGTACACTTTAAGGAATAGTAACAGTACAGCATAACCCAATAGTCTCATCCTCTCTTAAATCGACCTGGCATCAGTGGCCATCCAAGAATACAGATGAGGGGTGCCTGGGTGGCTCAGTGAGTTAAGCCTCTGCCTTCAGCTCAGGTCGTGATCCCAGGGTTCTGGGATCGAGCCTCACAAGGTGCTCTCTACTCACAAGGGAGCTTGCCCCCCACACACACCCAGCCCCACCTGCCTCTCTGCCTATTTGTGATCTATATCTATCTATCTATCTATCTCTCTCTCTCTCTCTCTCTCTCTCTCTCTCTCCCTCTGTCAAATAACTAAGTAAAATATTAAAAATAATAATATACATATGAGTAAATTAGTCTGAGCCCCTCCTCCGGCTGGGGAAGTGGGCAAAGGTTGTGGTGGGTTAAGGGCTTCTTCTAGCCAAGTAGCTTAGTGTTTGACTTGAATTATCAGGGGCTCTTCTCCTTCTCCTTCCTCTTCCTCCTCTTCTGCCTTTACAGATTTTTATTAAGGAATCTCTGCACCTTGGGGCGCCTGGGTGTCTCAGTGGGTTAAAGTCTCTGCCTTTGGCTTGGGTCATGATCCCACGGTCCTGGGATTGAGCCCTACATTGGGCTCTCTGCTCTGTGGGGGGCCTGCTTCCTCCTCTCTCTCTGCCTGTCTCTCTGCCTACTTGTGACCTCTGTCTGTCAAATAAATAAATACAATCTTTAAAGAAAAAAAAAAAAATGTAATCTCTGCACCCAGTGCGGGGCTTGAACTCACAACACCGAAATCAAGAGTCGCATGTTCTACCAACTGAGCCAGCCAAGTGCCCCTATTTATATGGGTTCTTATTTCCAAAGGGGGGTTAATACAGGTGTAGCAAGTGGAGTTAACTATCATAGACTCTGCCTCATTCTTCTAGCAATCCAGTGGTTAATAAGAGGCACTTCTATGGAAACAAAAGGAAAACACTGGTTACTGGTTGAAACAAGGGCTCAACCCAGTATCTAAGTCTGGACTGCTGCCAGTGAGGTCTCTAGCTGTCAGGCTTGAAGCATCCTTGGGTGGAGTGGGAGTGGGCAGGGCCTATCTAAGGGATTGTTCTGGTGTGTAGGTCAAATGTCTCATTTCGAGTGGCCAATGGAGCAGCAGGCACAAAGACTGTCTATTATGTATGACGAGCTAGTGTGGCCACTTCCCTCAAGTTTCTTTCACGTGGTCGAACTTCTTCTCCAGGATTCAGAGGGGGAAAAAAATAGATAGATAGATAGATAGATAGATATAGATATAGATATAGATATAGATATAGATATAGATATAGATACACACACACACACACACACACACACACACATTGTTTTAGTTCTTAATGGTTGTAAGATAGGAGAATGGTAGAATGTTGGAAACCTTAGTTCACAGAGTCACAGTCATAGAGAATCAAGGGAACCAGAAGGATCCAGGATCCAGTCCAGTTTTAGAGGCAAAGAACAAACGCTCAAAGATAATTCATCAGAACTACCAACTACCAACCCCGAAAGTGTGTTATTGAATTAGAATCTTTCTTTCTAAAGTCACCGTTCTTCCCCTCAAAGATAGCCAAAGGAAAGTTAATTTGTTTGTAAAACAAGTCCAGTTTTAACACAGTTGTTCTAATCATCTACATAAGCAAGGCAAGAATAGCAAGTGACCATATATGGGGTCTTTCTTTCTTTCTTTCTTTTCTGCTTTGATGGAGCTTTTTACAAGGACTTTTAGATTGAACTTTTTTCTTTTTAAAAGATTTTATTTTATTTATTTGAGCGGGGTGGGGGTGGGGGGGACACAGCGGAAGGAGAGGGAGAGGGAAAAGCAGACTCCCCCCGAAGGCAGATGCTTAACGACTGAGCCACCCAGGCTCCCCTAGATTGGACCTTTAAGTGCCTGTTTAAATCCAGGAGCCAAGCCCAAAATTTCCCACCAGATTCGCCTGCAAAATCTGCAGATTTGGGTGAATTCCTCTTTTCCTGAGGCCCTCCAAATTTCCTGAAGTTCCTGCATCGCCATGAGGTGGCACTCTTTACTCAACTGTTAAGGCTAAGGCGACTTCTGTCAGCAAGGTTAACAGGCCAACATTTCCAAGGGGCTTTATGGATCCATAAAGTCAATGAGACCTTTTTAAGCTGTCTCATCATATCTGAGTCTACGCATGTGTCTCTGAAAGATGATATTCCAGGGGCACCTGGTTGGTTCAGTCAGTAGAGAGCAGGACTCTTGGTCTCAGGGTTGTCAGTTCGAGCCCCACGTTCGGTGTAGAGATTACTTAAAAAATAAAAATCTGTTGGGCGCCTGGGTGGCTCAGTGGATTAAGCCTCTGCCTTCGACTCAGGTCATGATACCGGGGTCCTAGGATGGAGCCCTGCATTGGGCTCTCTGCTCAGCAGGGAGCCTGCTTCCAGCTCGCTCGCGCGCGCTCTCTCTCTCTCTCTCTCTCTCTCCCTCTCTCCCTCTCTCCCTCTCTCCCTCTCTCCCTCT